>NC_046380.1:15390671-15692337 GCF_011125445.2 Fundulus heteroclitus | reverse complement strand
TGGCATTTTTGATTGTTCAGGTTGACAATTTTTAACCTAAACTATTTATCCTTACCTTTAGTCAGTAAGTAACATTTATTTATAACACGCCCTTCACAGACACAAATGTGAGTAAATTTTCCATTTAGCAAGTAGATTTCAGAAGGCTAGCTGCCACATGGCGAGTAAATGTTTGTACCAAATAAATCGTGTTTTTCAGTCATCATTTGGGTGGATGCTTCTTTCAGCTCAATGACAACAAACGCGCACGTACACAAACACTCGCATATGTGACATGAGAATGGCAGCAACTGCGTCATGTGTCGTTTGCTAACAACAAGCGTTTAGCTCAGGCAGGATTATGTGGAGGTATTTAGCAGGAGTCAGTCAGACTTACTTTGGCCGGTAAAAAATATGCTTGGCCGGTTAATTTTTACATCTACTGGCCAACTTGGCCAGTGAATCAGGGAGTTAATTTTGAACACTGAGTGCAGGTATAGACATACTATAGTCTCTAAATAAGATGATGCCAGCAATGAGAAAACACTCCCCATCTCAAATAGATTAAAAATAAAATCTTGTTTTTAAGTCTTGTTAATGGTAGACGTATAGAGTTTTGCAATAACACTCAATGTTTTTAGTCAATAGCATGCATTTTTGAAATAATGGAAAATACCATTATAAAAGTTAAAGATTGTACAAATAAAGCAAGTAAAAGCTATTACCCTACTTGGTGTAAATAAATGTGATGGCAAAATGTTCTCCCTACTCAAATTAAATATTGGTATCGCTTTGTATTTTAAAGTCTTCTTCATTTAACCTTTTGTAAGATCAAAACTTAATTCTGTTTAAATAATCTTTGTTGATCTCCTGATTTCTTTGTTTTTCTTTGAATTTCTTCTCCAGTGGCTGATTTAAAAACATTTTCAGAAATTTGCAAGGCTGAACAGAAATGTTCACTCTCATCTTCATACTTAAGAATAAAAGATCATTTTATCCAGCAGTTTACTTTTGTTTTTGACATCTTTGAATTTCCACATACTTCTTTCATCTGCAAGGACCTCTGAAGCCTCAAAGAAGTGTATTCATGGGCCCAGCTTCAACTGATCTCCTGCAGGAAATTAGCTCCATACGTACAAGCCACACCACAGTAGTCTGCTGTCAGATATGGCCTCCAATGTTTTCACTGTGTCACGGTCATCAATTATAAGATGCACGAGGTCCAGGACATGGTTTTAAATGTGCTAAGCTTTGTTTATTGCTGCACAGCCATGATGAAATGTTATCTGATAGAGGAAGTGGAAGCTCGGGTGTAGTGGTGAGAAACTTTCTTTTTAAAAAAAATACTCTGCCCTCTATATGGGTTTATGTGGCTAAACAAAGAATAGATTTTCTTCTGTGAGAATCTTGACAGAAACACTTGAAAACTTACATTTAGCTTTGTGGTGATAAATAAATAAATACAAATGGGCAGGATATTTCACTGAATCCTTTTTGAACTCTTGTAAGATTAATAACAGCATTTAAAACGAATGAGAATGTATACAAAAAAAAAGGAGCTCCTTAAGAGGAAATGTGTTTGAACAATAAATGGACTTCCAGTCATGCGTTTCAGTCATAGCACGAGAATTTACATGGGCCTACATGTCTGTAGGTATGTAACGCGTCTTTGTGTTCTGGTTGTTTGTTTTACTGATTAGAACAGAAACCAGATAACTTTCCTGAGATTTCCCTAACTGGACCTAAAACCTGGTGTAGATGTTCACAGTTTGGACAGTGTTCATACCTGAAGAACCTCAGCTAAACCATTCCTGGAACAGGCAACGACTTTGCATTACAGCGTTTTAATCACTGTTGCTTTACTTTGTTCAGAACATGCTTGCACCATGTTTTGAATGAGTGGAGATACTGCTTTATGAGGAAGAGAGGAGAAAAGCATAAGAGGACACAGCAAGCTGTGTTTCAGAACTGTTCTCACACTTATCTGTTTGGTTTTGTCAGGGGATGTACCAATCAGGATTTGTACCTAAGTCCCAACCCATTGCATTCAAGATTGCCTTAATTCTTAGCAGTTTAGATTTAAAAAGATGTTGCAAACATTCATCAGAGATTTTGGTCCAAAATGTATATTATTGCTGCAGATTTGCTAGCTGCCCGACAAATTCTGCGTCAATTAACGAGACATTTTTTTCCAGTCTGTCTGAAGCCATTTTTTTCTTTCAACCTGTGTGTGTTTAAACCTTGGAGTGGCACTCAGTCTGGTCTTACACTGCTGCAGTCAATCAGTTTCAAGATTTGACACGTTGTGACTTTAGATATGTTTTTCTCCACGCCTTTACTTATAATAGGTCATTTTAGCCAGAGTTGCCTTGCTATCATCTCAAACCAGTCTGCCCATTCTTATCTGACCTCTGGCATCTAGAGGCATTTTCATCCCCGCTGCTGGCACTCACTGCATAGCCAGCAGATTGTCAGTGTCTGAAACGCACAGACCAGCCTGTTTGGAACCACCAACTATCCTGCTTTCAGCCCCATTCTGATACTCGGTTTTAACTTCAACAAGCTGCCTGTACCATGTCTAGATGCTAAAAATCCTTGAGTTGCACCATTTGATTGAATAACCTGTTGTTTGTGTTGTAAAACTGAACAGGTGTACATTAAAAACTGGTTTGCATGTGCTCTAGCAGTGAAAAAGCACTACATTTCATCAGCATTATATGATCTACAGTACCATTGTAATTGTGTCCCACTAACTGATCCATGATGCTGCCCTTTCTCTAAACCATTTTCTCTGCAGCAGCAACAAAATAAATTTCACAAACCGAGTTTCTGCAGGTCAGCCATAAAAGCCTTCTCAAACACAAGGTTAACTTGGCTAAGAAAAGTTCAATGATATATACAATATTTACAGCTCCATCATTTGTTTCTAAATATATATCTTTAGAATATCTTTAGAGTAGTTTGCTAATGTGCCGGGCTAAAGACTGGGGGTTGAATCTCTGTTTTGATGCTAGTTGTTGATAAACTGCTGACAAATTAACACCAAGATTTCTTCTTTTTTGCAAATTTTACATCTTACCATAAAATTTTATGATAGACACTAATCCGTCAGCTGCACAGCTCTCCAACACGCAGGTAGTATTCTGAGATATCCGAACAAAACTAAGAATAGAGTATCTGCCTGACACATTCAAAGAAGAAGCTGCAGCAGCCAATATTGTCTCACCTTCTCTGCAATATATTGAAGACTGAATATTACAAGGGTAAAATCCAAACTTGCTGCATTGTAAAACAATATGTGCACAGCCTGTAATTCCTGTTTGATAGTTATGCACACGAACAAATGCAATGATCCTCAACATTGGAATAGAATAGAATTGCCATTATTGTCCACAATGGGTAAATTTGGACGTGACAATGACGAAAACAAGTAGACAGAAGACACCAGATTTATCTATATGACAACAATGCTACATTTAAAGTTAAGTTGTATAGCAGAAAAGAAAGACTTATCAGAAGGGGGACAATACTATGCAATTATTAATAGATAATAAGCCTTCACAAAAAAGTATTGAAGAGGATTATAATGAACCAGGACATTGCTGTTTTCATTACATTGGAGGATGTTTTCTCCCACCCATTGCCTCTCAGTGGTCTTTTGTTTTATTCAAAATACACAGCTGAACAGAAATGTAAAAAGGTATCTTAAAATAAATTCTTAAATGTGTCTTTTTCTCAAAGGTTTTAGTATTTTAGGAGGTACTATCTGAAGGATAACTCTCTGACTTAAAGGAAAATGTTAGCTAGTGGTTAGTTTACAGTTCAGCTAAATGCCAACTCTTCAACTGTTGTGAAACTCAAATAGGCATGGGAAACAGATGAAAGCGTTCGGCATAGCTATTAGAAAATGGGGCATTTTCTCTATAGTGCATCAAACCAGTAAATCAGCCAGAAAATTACACATCTAGAAACAGTATCCAGAATACAGTAAAGGTTATATACATATACATTTTATTGATGACTTCAAGAAACAAATTAAACGCTATGAAACACTCTCAAAGGTGATTTTATTTCATAAAATATCAGTGCGTAAGTCAAATTAAAGAAATGTGGTCTTTGGAAAGCTTAACTCACAGCCCTGTTAAATGTTGAACCCGACTGGGATGTGGGAACACTGATCACACTGATAGACAAACCAGACAGTTGCAAGAGAAAGGGGGAAAAAATACAGAAAACGAGTGGCATTGACATAACAGATGCTTGGCAATATAAGCAATTATAAAAAGGTAATAATTTATTGTATTGTTAAACCGCTTTTTTCCCCTCAAAATTAAGGTATTCCAGGTTTCTCTCAGCTAACAAGTTAACATATGAACACATATGAAACAAATTAAGTGTTTACATCATACTTTTCAATTTGCTGGGATTTCCTCTGCTAAAATACTCAAAAAATATGCACGAGTTCAGGGAAATATGCAAAGCATTTCAGCTATCTCTACGCAAGCATTTAAAATGCGCATGAATTTTCCACTTCTCCCTCCTCTCTCCCCTTATTTCTCCTCATCATCATTGCTCCCCTCTCTCTCTCTCTCTCTTTCTCTGACTCTCACTGAGGATTCTCAGAACACATGCTTCCACCAGTAAAACCAAACTCTTCCAGAGATTTGGATTACTCCACAACTTCCCCACCCCCAACCACTTCAAGAGATTTCCACAGGTTGTGCCACAGCTTTTCCCTATTTTTCATCAGTTTTTGATTGCCTTTTAACCCCCACTTTCCAGCTGTTCTGACTTTTACTATAAAAGCCATAAAACATACTGTTGTTTATGTCACCCTGTTGGGGTCCATTGCAAGAATTAATATTTTTGTTTCCTTTTCCTAAACAGACATTTTTGAAGTAAAGGCTCGGTAGAGTACTTAGCACTTATGGGCATTCAGTATCTTACTCGATTCAATTCAATTAAATTTTATTTACATAGCGCCTATTCATGATACATGTCATCTCAACGCACTTTACAAAGTCAAATTCAATGAAATTATACCGATTGGTCAAAAAGTTTTACAGCAGATGCAGTTTTATTTAAAGAATCAAGACAACTGCGACTCAGATCACACCAGATTTCATCAGAAAACAATTGCAGTAGTTGTTCAAATGTAAAAGGGTGAAGATAGCAGATTTTTAAGATAGCAGATGATCAGCCTGAGATCATTTTTGGTGACATTAGATTTCACAAATTTCCTCTTGAATCATCTGATTTCTAAGAAATGATTTGTAGCACTGCAGGTAAGATACTGAAAACTTACTAGTACTCACTCAACCTCACTTAAAAACATCTAGGCCATGGCTTTAAGGTAGCTTCACGCTTTGATGTCAGCTGCTGCTAATTCAGACGGATCTGTGTGAGACAGCAGGCAGCCTCTGTAAACATCAATGTTCTGCGTTGTTGACAAATGAGCTCCAAGTCAGACAGAGGACTGTCTCTGAGTCTGAATCATGAACTGAGCTATCCATTCAAACTAACACAAACAAACAAGACTGAGAAAATGGGATATAGGGATCCAACAGTTTACCTCAAGATTCTGCTTTATTCTACTGTGTTGGTTTTAGAATAAAAAGAAACACATTGAAGCCAAAGGGGAAGCATATTACTACAACATTTAAGTTAAATAATTCAATAGTTGTTTTCTTCAAAAAACAAACATTTCTTACTTCTACATATGAAAAAGTTTACTGGCACTATATCTAAATTAAAGTGCCCTTTTTAGCATCCTGTTTCAAACAGGAAAATGCCAATTACTCATAACAGAAACAACTGGGCTTAGAAAACATACTTAACAAATTGAGTTAATTATTTTCACAGCGATGTAAAACATCAATGGACCACACTGTGTTTAGCTGATACAGATTATTTGGTCAGGGTGGAAACACATTTGTCTACAAGTTCCCAGCCTCTTTTCCAGTCCCATTTATAAACATTCAAGTCTATGTGACAAGACGGCAGATTTCATTGCTCTTGATTAAAACTGGTGGGGCAAAAATGTACTCACTTGTATATAAGTCTTTTGATGTTCTCCAATATTCTTATGGTCACGGTGTTCCGTTGAAAAACAAACACTGAAAAGGGTGCCTTTGATCCAGATTACGCTGTTTTTTTACTGCTTTTGATTAATTGATTCAAAGTATTCCTTAATTTGCTGCCTAAAACAAATGCCTAACACTTAACTTTAAACTATTAAAAGACATTTCATATTTTGGGGAACATTTTAATTGACTCTGTATTAACTTTATATTAGAAGGTAAATAGGTAACAAGTGAGTTGGTTCTGGATGATCCCCCATGGAAGCAACAGAGCCATTGGATGTAATGTTATTGTGCCTAAAGGTCATTTTTCAGTGCCAACCCAGCTGCTGATGTCACGACTTTATTTTTTTCTGCAGCAGTCTCACGTGGCCTCAGTTAAAGTCCTCTGCGCCTGTGGATCTCATCCTCCTTCCAACTCCTAGTGTCCCACCTTCTCTCCTTTTTCTGCTGTCTCTTCCCTCACTTTTTTTCTGCATTCCAACTTTCCCACCCACCTTACATTTGACTCTCTCCCAATTTTTTAACAATTCTGCACCTCCCTTCACTGTCTGGCTCACTTTTTTCTCTTTAACTCTGCTTTTCTTTTTCCCAAACTTTCTGATTGTCTTTCCAGACAGACTTCATTCCTAAACAGCAACAGAGTCTCACTGATCTCAAAATTTTCTGCTTCTTTGAAGCAGCTCAGGATTGCTTTTTGTGTTTTCTTTAGTTTTTTTTTTTGCTCTCCAAACAATGTCTGAAAGGATTCAGGTGATCATTCCTGATAATGCTTGTGTCATGTGTTTTCTTTTCTCATCTCCTCAAAACGAGGAGCCTCGTTTCATCACTGCCTAGTTTATCACTGCCTTTAATACATCACTTTAGAGCAGACACGTCTGTTAATTCGGGTTTTTTCAAAAAGTTAAAACGCATTTTAACATACAGAGCCCCCCATAACTACTAGTATTCCATTTAAAGATGTGTAATAATCCATACAATAAATTTATAATTTATTGGAAAAGCATAATTTCTTAAATGCTCAAATTTTGATTGGAATGCATTATTCTGAGAAGTAAAAAAAAAAAAAAAACATTGTTACAAAAATATGTGTTGATCTTTATAAATAAGGAATTGGCTTCAGGAAAATAGTATCTTACCCAAACTAATAAATCAATATTTTTAAAGGTGCATGTTGCAAGTTTTTAAATTAAGTTTATTTTCTTTCCCATGCATGCTCTTAGAATTGACCGCCATGCAAAATGAGCCTCTATAGGCTGGATATTCAGTTCACGAGAGTGTGATTCGAGCCGAATACAGTAACATATAACAGTAATCCTATTTTTTTTTTTTTTCAACTAATGAGTAAAGTAAGGGATGTATGTTGCAAAAACATTGATTAGATTACTGTTACTTTCCTGACAGTAGGCTGCGTTACTAGACCATGATTTTGTTTGTGTCTCATGACAATCACGCATGAGCAGTGCGACATCAGTGGTAACAGACACATATAGCACAAAGATCACAGGACAATGCAGCATTTAATGCTTGGAAGTATTAACATTGAACTTGATTTGGTAAAAGTGACAAAACATTAGAGTCTGACACACACAGAACATGGAAAGATCATATTATTGACACACATGGTAAATTAGGCAAAGGTTTTACACTGGATGCCCTTCTTGACACAACCCTCTACATTTATCCGGACTTGGGACAGGCACAAATAAGACACAGGACACTCTGCTGTTGTACCATTCATAGCATAAATATTATTTTCCCATTTTTCATTAATTGGTATTAAATTTAATTTCTGAAAAGGATTCTCAAGACCCAACATTTTTTGATTCCCAATATAGGTTCCTGATCAAACAGTGGGAACCACTGCATAGTGTATCTACATGCCTGTTGTTTGGAGAACTACCCCCCCCCCCCCAAAAAAAACTTTTGTGTTTTACTATAAAGAAGAATTATATGAGATTAAGCATTTCAGCTACAAATGCTCCAAGTGGAACACAAAGTAGGAATATGTGAAAAAGGCACATTATCCCTACTCTTAAGTATAGTTTAGCCTCTGTGATGCTCTGGGCCTGCATCTCTTCCAGAGGCCCTTGATAGAGTGCATGACACCATGAAATCTTTCAAATGACAGGTGACTTTTTTAAGCAAAAATGTATGTCTTCTACCAGATAACTGAACATAGACTGTGGGTCATATTTTGTCTTTCAGAGGGATATTAATCCAAACCATAAAGTGACAGAAATAATGTACAAGGTACAAAATTAATATTCTTCCAAGTACATTCAATTCCTCAGACCTAAATCCTGTGGAAAACCTGTGAGCCAAAAAAGTGATGCAATAGGATCTGGTACTCTAAAATAGGAAAACTGCACAGACAGGAATACTAAAAGATCACCTTTCTGTATTAGTGAACCTTTTGTAAGTTCATGTACACAAAACTGTGTCAATAATACTACAGAATGCTGCATATGGAAAGCAAAGCAATGCCCATAATGTACCCTTTACATAAGTGACATCATCTCACCTGTTTAAACCTTGAAATTATGAAGCAAACCTAAAGTGTAATATTGTCAAACTGGGTGCAGGTTGCCACAGTGTAGAAAAGGATGACAAGCCATTCTGCAACAATAACTACACAGAACACTAGGCAAGGCAAGGCAAGGCAAATTTATTTGTAAAGTACATTTCAGTACAGATACAATGCAAAGTATACAATGCAAAGTGCTTTACATGATTTAAATACAAGAAAAAAAAACAGTTGGACTACAAAGTTGAACTAATGATGTTTCAGTAAAACAGTTTAACTAGAACAGTCGAAGGCAATCCTAGACAAATATGTTTTTGTTTTCTGCCTCCAGTCTATGAATAGATAATTGTCAGTTTAGCAACGTTTTGCCTTTGATCCCTTTGTTACAAAGGGTTTGAAATCCAACTACAAGATCCCCAACATGCCTCGGACATGTTTTATAGTCTCAGGAGAGCAGTTTATGCCCGACAATCTGCCGAAACATGGCAGAAAATACACACAATTACAAGTTTTGCTTATTCAGGCCAGTTTGTAAAGATGTCAAAAAATTATTTAAAAAAATGAAGAACACATTGTTGCATTTGAAGACGGAAATAACATTACTCAGCTTCACTTTTAATCCTCTATCTAAATATTTAAGTGTTTTTAGCCTAGAAATGTTTCTCTTCAGTTCTGTTGATGCACATGCAAACCACTCGAAATGTTGCATTAAATAAAATAACTCGCTAAACATTTATCCAGCCCAGGCGATGACCACTGTTCTCAGCTCAGCATCAGCCAGTCCCGTTGCATTCTCAGGACAAACCAACTGCTCCTGGCTCCAACAAAGTGTGTGTGTGTGTGTGTGTGTGGGGGGGGGGGGGGGGGGGGGTGTCAAACGTCAAAGCTCAAAGGTCATAACCTGCAAAGAACTGAAGTCTCTTGATGATGCAACTAAGTTGTCATCTGCTGTTCCCGAATGGCTTTTGGGGGAATCTCAGTGTCTGGTGGGACAGGTGAAGGCTTGAACAGGTCAAACTGCAGGCCCGTTTTATGGGACTGATGGGAAAATCCAGGCTGTTCCAGAAGACCATATGCCGTTCTCAGAGGAAGGAATCCAAGACTTTACCACCTCCAACAGTCAGGTATTTCTGCTGTAATGATAACATCTCAAATTTAGAATAAGATTTTTTTCTACTAGACAACCAGCTGTTCATTCTACATTTCAAAATCAGGATACTTCATTAAAGTGCAACACATTTATATTTTGTTAGTAAAAAAATTGCACAGACTTAGATTAGTACCGCAGTATACATCTGGGATTATATTTTGTACTCTGAAAGGTATTTCTTACTGGTTAACTGTATCACACTGGTTTATTTTGGCAGGTTGTAAATTGAGAGAGAGAAAAAAAATCGCATCCCTAAACTTTTAAATAAAGCTCCCCCTGTTTGTTTGTTTGCTTAGTTCACTGGATACTTTTTTTTTGTCTGGACAAATTAATACAGCTTTCTCTTGGAATTTCATTCCTTTTCATTTTCAAGTTTTTAAACTCATTTATAATAAATTGCATGGTTTAAGTCAAAACAGCATTTGGTTCTGATTCAATCTTGGATTTGTGCGTAAAGTATCACTTGGTTACCTATTTGTCTCCCAATCTTTTTATTCCTTGCTTTTTTTCCATTAACATTCATAAATCAGGAAGAGTAAAAACTACTGAAAGCTAGCTTAATATGACAGCTTGATTAAAACCCAAAGCAAGCTGTAGACAGTTGGGAAACTCATCAGAGCCATGACTTAATGCCATGAAGGGAAAACGAGTAAACAGAATGCAAGTCTTTTCAATAGCATCTCTCCTGAAATCAAAGTAATGACCTACTAGGAGCTATTCAGCTACATTTTTTGGGAAATAAAAATATTCAGTTAGAACTATGTGGACACTTGCATACTGTGGACCTTTATTCTTACACTTTGCTTTAGATAACAGATCACACTCTTCACTTTAATGAGCTGAACAGCTTTCCGCTTCTAAAAGAGTTGTGTTCAAACAACTTTAAGTCTGTTAACTGTGTCAGAAATATGGAAATGTTTCGTCAGAGGTAAAATTAAATCTGCTATTGTCTACTTGCTATTTTTCTCAGCGATTAAAAAGATAAAATTGCAACGACAAAAAAATAAAAAGAATAAATCAAATGCAATAACAAGTTCCCATTTATTGAAGTAAAATGAGAAGACCACGGCACAACCGCAAACCTACCAAGACATGGTCCTCCACTTAAACCTGGGGAGTCCAGCTCCAGTCCTCCAAAGCTGTTGTGCTGCATGCCTTTGATGGGCCACAGCTCCAACACATCCAAATCAAACTGAATCACAACCTCATCATGTCACTGAGTTCGTCTCAACTTCCAGTAACTGTAGTAATGAACCATTCATTTCATATGTGTTGAGGCGGGAGAAGATGAAAAACATGCAGGGCTCCGGCCTTTGAGGTCTGAGTTTGAACACCACTGACCTCTGTTCAGAAACACTGTTTATAAGCCCTATACAGGTGCTTCTCAACGAAGTAGAATGTCATTAAAACGTATTTTTCATTTCAATAATCACAATGTAAACAGTGAAACCCATACACTACATATAGCCATTACAAGCGCTGTCTTAAGACGCTGAGCTATGGAGGAATTACTGGAGAGAGCTTGTCTCGTCGAGGAAGGGTTTGTAGACGGGGCTTTGTGCGGCGTCGAAACTACCCGAAGAGTTTCAACCTCGGATGCCTTGTTACAAAGTCACAACACAGGAGCACGAGGAGGGTAAGTGACAACGACAACGTTTCTGACAGGAAAGTTCTGAGAGGTATCTGGGTTGTGCTCTACCCTGAAGGCTAAGCATCAGGCACAGAAGGGTCTACCAGCAGCAGGATAAATCCCCAGCAGCTGATGAGGAAATTACAGCCAGGTGTGTGAAGCTGTGGTCAGCCGCCACACGCTCCAGCAAAGATCGTCTACGGTGAGAGCCTCACACAACTCACACTCACAACAACAGAGCTGTCTCTTCACTGAACTCTAATCCTCACCGATAGACTCTCCTCTCCCTCCTCACACCTACCTCCACTTTGTTATTCTGTTATTTACAAGACTGTAATGTTCACCTGCACTCCTGACTGTTACTATTGTAACAACTATTTAAATGCATCTTGCACTACTCAACTTGACTGAATATTGATTTGCACGGCCGACTGTTTAATCACAGTACCAATTGTTTACATATACATTTGCAATACCGTACTTTAACTGTAATATGCAATTACCTTCCACTGCACTTTAATTTAGATAGCTTCTGTCCGAACTTTATCTATTCATTTTATAGTAATGGCTACCTGTATATCATGCTCACAACTCTGCCTATAGTAATAGCCATCTGTACATATATTCATAGCACATGTAAACTCTGTTATAATAACAACCATCTGTATATTATGCTATTGTACATATCTGTAAAACTCTACTCATGGTAATATCCACCTGTATATTATATTCAGTACATATCCAGCTGTAAATTTAGTTCACAATACTAGTTATCTATATATTATATTCATAGGACAAATATTTCAGTAAAATTCTGTTTATAATAGTATCCATCTCTATATTTATTCAGTTAATAACCAATGACCTGTACTTATGGGACCATTATTTATCCTGCACTTGCTGCTATTGCACTTTTGGTTAGACCTAAACTGCATTTCATTGCCTTGTACCTGTACCTGTGTAATGACAATAAAGTTGAATCTAATCTAATCTAATCTAAAAACACACAGACTTGCCAGGATCATGAGAGGTCAGGCTTCCGTCGTTATCTCTGGTTGTTGAGTTGCTTAAATCAAATACATTTATGGCCCATGTTCAGGACACGTCTGTACCATCTAAATCTTTTAAATCAAACTCTTGAATGAGCTTTGCTTAGTAATATCCTTCTCCACATTGCCGTTATCCTTCTTGCTTGCACACCTTCCTGCCACACTTTTTCCTTTCACTTAACTTATCATTGATAAATATACATCACTATGGGAACACCCCGCTTCTTTAGAAACCTTAGTAGCTTGAGCCTTTTTTTCTGGAAAGCTGTCTAGTCTGTAGTTTTCTCAATGATTGTTCAGTTCTCAACATCATTATAACATACAATCTCTTCATATACTTTTTTTTTTTACCAGTCTTATGTGATATTCAGCTTTTCTGAGAACTTGAAATGTGGATTCTTATCAGCTGTAAGACATGATCAACAAAGTAATGAATACATCTATATGATGTACAGTATTCACTGTTTAATATTCATTTGTGAACCTAAATAATAATTGAGAATATTATAATTTACAGGGGTGCACGGAATCACAACAGGCTGGTATTTTTCAGAGCAAAAAGAGTTGCTCATGATAGGTTTACAGTGAGTGCTTGTGAAGTTTTAGTCAGGTTAAATGCCAAAGAGTTGCCTTAACCTACAGCACCTAAACCATGCTGAGAATTTCCCGATGATTAAGGTGGAGGTGAAACTGGATACACACAGAAAGAGGGGGAAAAAAAAAGTTTGCTTCT
This sequence comes from Fundulus heteroclitus, assembly GCF_011125445.2. Lineage (NCBI taxonomy): Eukaryota > Metazoa > Chordata > Actinopteri > Cyprinodontiformes > Fundulidae > Fundulus > Fundulus heteroclitus. The sequence goes on along the minus strand of NC_046380.1, from coordinate 15,679,189 downwards.
TTTTTGGGCTCCTGTCAGCACGTGAGGAGAGGAGTGGTCTGGAACCGGGATAATGGAACCTGGGAGACCAACCGGGAGGGGGAAAAAAGTAAGGGGGGAGTCAGATTTCAGCCTGACAGGGGGTAAAAGAGGGCCGGGCTGATATTTGGGGATATACGAAGATTCATTGAAAGCAACGGGGGCATAAAACCAAAGCGTCTGGCCTGGAGCAGTCGGTGCTGAATTTGTGCTGCAGGTCCGGGTCCTGCCGCTGGATTCCCTCATTGACTATCATCTGGGAAGGGTAAAAGTCAGATGGTCCGTCTTTTGTAACTGGGACACAAAACACTAAACGTACTGGGAGAAGCTTTCGCACCCTTCTCTCTCCTCACTGCATGTCTAATATTTAGACATGTTGAGGTTTTTGGATTCCAGGACTGTACTGCTTCTTGTAGCATCCCAAGTTTGTCTTTTAGCCGTTGTGAGATGTCAGCTGGAAGATGACCGTAAGTGACTGAAATGTATAACTTTATCACAAAGTTCAAGTAGAGCTTTTCCTCTATGCAGCTTTATCCTTACGCACAGAACCTGAAATATTTCTGGGTTTATTCTTAATGTATGTGAGAGTTTTATTGTGTTTTATTGTGCAAAATGTTGTAGGATTATAGGTGCAAAGGTAATAGAGGAAAAGTTTGTCAATATTTGATGATAAAATCTACAGGTGCATGCGCAAAAGACAGATGGAGATCTTTGGAGTCGGAGTGTTATCTTAGCCCTTTGAATTTTATTTATAAGATTTAGCTGTTATTCTGTGTGATAAAAGTTCTATTAATCGTTTTTCGCTTAATGACAGAATAAAAAAGATAAGAGTGGCATATATTACCCTGCACTTTTTCCTAAGGACTTGGCTTTCTTTTCTGAAAGTTAAACTGCATGACACCTGCGGGTGTTTTAGGGGCCTTGGCAGATTCTCCTTAAAACTGCAGATTCACTTAATAAAGAGGGGGGATGGGGGGGAAAAAAGAGTGAAAGGTGGTCGGGCTTAAGGGCCTTTGGTAAAATGTCTTCACATTCCATCCCTGTCAGAGGGCATTCAGGCGAATCCTGGCGTGTTGAGGCGCAAAGGTGATCCTGCCTCTAAAAGTACTCTACAAAACACTTATAGCAATGTCAATTTGAAGTTATCCTCACTGAAACTAAAAAAATATATATCATTATTAAATAATTCCTTATATTCCCCATTTGAGTAAAACTAGAGTGGAATTTACTTGCAACATTGTTTAAATTTAGTATTCCTAAAATAGAGGCAACAACAGGTCATGAGTGCTGTTCCATTTGATTTTAGTTGCTGCCACCTGAAAGATTAATCTGTGACTCTTTGACCAAAAATTAAGAGAGAGAGATTGAACCAATAGGGCATAGAGATGATTGGTAAATATAAGACAAGGACTTCAGACTGATTTTGAAAAGCAAAGTATTCTGCAAAAATCAAACCCGCTGAGCTTTTAAAGCAAACAAAAGGTGTATTTTCTCAGACGAAAGAGGGGAAAAAAAGGAGAGTTGCTATGCCAAAGTAATTTCAAGTGTCAAATTACCCTCTCAGAGAAATACGAGTCTTAATATGAATCAAACATTCTTGTGGAACTGAAGGAGGAGTTTTTCTGGAGGAAAAGTAAAAATCTCTTATTCTGCCACACACACAGTAGCTGACTTTAACTGTGATTCATGGTAGTCAGGTGTATAAACGTAGAACTTTTAAGTACAGATTAAACTTTTATGAGATTAGGAGAACACCATGGTTTCTGTTGCAAGTGTTCATTTTATTCCCATAGAAATAGCCCTTGGAAGCCGTTTCTTTCCTATTTATCATCCATATCTTCTCAGCTACATAGAGGAGCCCTTGTATTAAATATTCCATCTCAGGATAATTGTTTATATGTGAGCCAGTGAGAGGGCAGGTGCAGGCTTTGATAGTATCTTGCCCTGTAAAATTAAACAGCATAACCTCAAGGAATGCACATGAAAGCCACTATTTTCCTCCCTCTAATGGGTTTGAACTGACATCTGACGCAGCCTTGGCCTCCGTAGGGGGGTTAAAACGCTCCCTGTGTTTATACAAACCAATACTCAGTCAGTTGTCCGCTGTGTCCCTTTCCAGAAAGACCCCATTCATTGCTGCTGGGGTCCGTTAGGTTACCTAGACTTAAGTATTGCTCGAAGGTGAATATAGCTACTGTGCTCGCTCCTTCTCCTCTCACCCTCTCTTACCGGTTCATACCTTTAGGCAAATCTTTTGCTGTACCTCTCTGGCTCCAGTCAGAGAATTTCTCCCAGCAGGTGTTCCTGCCAGTCTCTATCAGTCTGGAAAATTTACCTACAGCTCTGTCTATTGTCAGAATTTCGTTTTTGATCTAATTTGGATCATTTGCAGTAGTTGCTTGTCAAAACATTCTTCACATCCCCCTGTGTCCTCCTTGGCAGGTTGTGGTCTAAAGGCAAACAGTTTCCTTTCTTGAATGCAACACTGGTCTCTTATGCTGCCATTTTTTCCCCCTCAATGTAAACTAGTTCTATATTTAGCATCTCAGGGCCTTCTGCTCGTGAAGATACTGAAGTTACTTATTGGAGGTTTCCTGCAAGTATTGCTGAACCTAAATTTGAGTCTGTGGTGTTACACCGCCACCCGGTGGCTACTGTAGAGGTTGCATGTATAGATTAATCACCTGACTAAGAATTGGTAAAAATGGATTGCTTAATTGAAGAACAGTGGAGCTGCAACAGCCATTCCTATAATTTATTAATCAAACTGTAAACTGTTACAAACTAATTCATGCCTGCTTTAATATAAGATATATGTAAAAAAGCCATACCAAATATTTGTCTATACTTTTCCAAGCTGAACTTCCAGAGTTCTTGATCAATGTTTGGCCCATTTTTAAGTGTTGAATTTATAGGTTTATTGTGATTTAATTGGATATAGTTTTAAAATGATGGATGGATGGATGGATGGATGGATGGATGGATGGATGGATGGATGGATGGATGGATGGATGGATGGATGGATGGATGGATGGATGGATGGATGGATGGAGGCTTGGTCAAATGGATGGATGGATGGATAGAACGTTTAGACAATTGAAACTGAAAATAGAATAAAGTTTATAAATTTAAATATTCCCCATAGCTGTCCAGACCTAAGAAAGTAAAATTCTACACTTTTCTGGACTGTGAGGGAGCAAAAACAGGCCTGTCCATTCAGTTTTTTCTATTTTATATTTGAATAAACCTAATTTTGCAATTTAATCTCTAAATATATGCCAAAAAATAAAAACATACAAAAGAAAAACACACAACACCTAACAATCTATTATGATTAGGAGATTTAATGACTTACAAGCTGTTAGTTCTAGTTTTATATATATGCTGCATTCAAATTTTCTTGACGAAAGACACTCAATATCATTAAAGTACGTTCTCTGATGGTTTTCGTTTACAATGTATTGCACTTCAGTGTATTTTTCCTGATTCAGCGTTGATAAGAGAAATTTACTATCCACCAGTGAATTATCTATTTAAATTCATAAAGCAAGCATTTTTTTTGTACTGAACTATCTACTAAAGATCTTTAGTTACAACTATAGAGAAGTGATTGTGGAGAGAAACAGCAAATGTTGTGACTTTCAGTTAATGTCAGCTGTTATTGTGGGTTAATTGCTTTTTTTTTTCTTTTTTACCTGCACCATGCTCTCTGTGCCCTTGACTGGGATCTCTAACACAGAAGTGGAGGATTTTGTCTGTATACATGAAGGAGAGATTCATAAAGACAAGGATATATGGAAACCAGAGCCTTGTCGCATCTGTGTGTGTGACACGGGAACAGTCCTTTGTGATGACATTATCTGCGAGGAGCTAAAAGACTGCCCCACGCCCGAAATCCCATTTGGAGAGTGTTGCCCCATCTGCTCTGCTGACCAGCCGCCACTTTTTGGTTGTAATTTATTTATCTTACACATCTCATAAATAAATTACTGTATGGAATCGTGCTGTTTGCTTTGGTGGGGTGGGAAAGGGAACATTTTAGTGCACTTTTCTGTCCCCGGAGCAAACAGATGATGAGAAATACGCAGCAACAGTGACACATCTAACAGGTTTTCAGTGAAATGCTTAATCTCCCCGTTGTTTTTCCATAGCTGGTGCACCTTGGCCTCGTCTTGTTTAAATACGCCCCTTCCCTGAGTATCATGAAAACATGTGGCAGTGATTAAGGAAATACCTCCGTCAAACAGACACAGCCTCACATTTCTGCTCTATATCCTCTCTGTGGATTTCTGCAGATCTGATGGCAAGAAAATAGCCCGACTCTCTACTGAGAGTTCAGAGTATATGAAGGAGGCCATTCAGGCTGCTCACCTCCAAACTGCCACGGCTTCCTGATAAACAAAGGCCTTAGTATCCCCACACCGGTGGCCAGCTTTGGAAATGTAAATAAAATCGGCTGAAGAGCATCAGTGAAACCTGAGGTGTCACTGTTTGCAATGCATGCTTGTGGGTTTTACTGCTAGAAAAATATAGCACATTTCAAGGCAAAAATTGTTGCTTTTTTATAAGTATGTAACATAGAGAATAATTTATCGCCAGCATACCAGAAATAAGGCTGGTTATTGAAATTCAATGCATGTGGCCAAAAGGCTTAACAGGTATGTTTGGATTTGGACTGATGATGGGATAAATTGAAACCTGTTACATTGATAATGCAAGCATAACCAGCCCTATTTTAAATCAGCTCAAGTTACTTACCATCACTAAGCACCTTTCCAAGCTTTAGTGTTACTAACTTGTTGCAGATTAGCTGTAAAATACTAAATTTCTTTTTTGAAATGCTATAAATTCAAGCTCTTTATGGGACAGTAGATCTACTGAAGCTGTCGTGCTTTCTGCTGTTCCCATTTTTTTTTAAATGCACCTGTTTTGCTTTGCCTTTGAGCTTTTGTAAGATGGTGAGGCAACTTGTCGTAATGGGCTTTTTTTTGTAACAACATGAAAGATTTGGTGGTGGTCTTTAGGATAGTTTATTTCAGGAAATTACAAACCCGTTTCATTCCTTCCCTGTGCACTTTTTTTTCTGTGGGATGCTGGTTTGATCTTGTGAGTTGGTGTTTATGGTTGAACCTGTTCACTAACTGTGATCTGTTTCCGTCTCCAACGTGGGTGAACACCTAACAGGAGTACCGAGAGCTAAGGTGAGACACTTAAAATAACTGTGTTTGTGATCATGACTGTCTGTGTCTGTGAAGTCAAGCCTCTGCCTCTCCCTGAATAGTGGGCAGGGAAGAACCAGTAGTTTAAGGATTTAGATGTGTCTTTGATGTAAAAGAGCGTTGCCAGATGAGTAATACTTATTTCCTGTGCACGCTGTGCCACAGTTAGGCACTCAAACAGAGGCTGTATTTTGCACCTAGAATAAAAATGCAAATTTTTCTTCAAAATGTGATTACAGAGCGAATATAAACCGCCTTAATCATTGTGTTTCTGCTTTACTTTTCTTTTATCAGGGTCAGAAGGGTGAACCTGGAGACATTACAGATGTAAGTTGATACCGCACGGTGTGACAAAGTTAGCTTTTGATTTGGAAATGCTGACCTGATAGCAAAGGCTCTCACATAAAACACGGGTGGTGTAGGAAGAAAGAGCTTTGCTGGGAGAGTCTGAGGCTCAGTGGGTGTAGTACTTCTCTTGTGATCAAAAAGTTCAGGGTTCAAGTCCAGCTTCTGTCTCTCACATGTTGATCTTGCCTGGCCAAGGCACTCAACCCAAAATTGCTCCAGCGTATAAATTCAGTCCATTTACCAGATGTGCACATTCCTGTAACATCTTAAGCATATTGTAAGATTAGGAGAGATGCACCAATCAAATGGTCAGAAGTGGCTAAAGGCCTGATGGGTCCTTTTCTAGAGAGTAGTATATTTAACCTTCTTAGTTGTTTAATCCTAAGAGAAACTGGTGTAAAGCCATCCGCTGGGAAGATGCAAGCTTACAATGCAAATACCCGACTACCCTTAAAACACCCTTCAGATTTTTGGGTGTGAATTTAAAATCTCGGACAGTGACTTAATGGTAAGTCATAAAACTGCTTGCAAAAGAAAGACGAGCGAGAAAGTCGAGGAAGAGGGTGGCTGTAGCAGCCAAGTCCAATAAGACCTCCGTACAATTATCCTAAAGCTCCTTACAGACGACAGAGCGAACCCGCCCCTGTTGCTGCTGCACCTGGAAGCGCTTTGCCCCTCTGAGGGAGCAGAAGTTCATAGCAGGAAATAAACGGCCATTGTTTACTGTAGGTTTCTCCCCATGCTTTGCCTGGAGAAATAAACAATTAAAGGGTCTGTTTCTGATTGGATATAGATAACGTTATTCTTTTTTACTTTGCCTCTTGAGAGAAAATACATCCGGTAAATGCAAACCTTAAGCAGAACCAGTGAAATTACAGTTGTTATTTTATACAAATAAGCTATTTGTTTGATGTTATTTTTCTTTCTTTCTCCAACATAGGTTGTAGGACCAAGAGGACCGGCCGGCCCAATGGTATGTATTATGTCTGCATTTTAAAGTGTTTTCTTTTCCTTTTTTATAGTTTGCTTTGTAAATAGCAGGGTTTCTATTTAGTTATGAAAAGTCCGGAAAAGAACAGAAAAATGTTTATGGAAGAGTTATCAATGTCTGGATAAGTATGGAAAAATGGCTATAGACCAGATTCCTTCCTAATTAAATGTCTGAAATTGCCTGAATTAGTTGAATTAAACAGTTTGCATCCACTTTGGACCCAAAAAGTCTTGATCTACCATGCAAGTCTTTACATTAAAGTTTTAGACATGACTTCCTTGTAAAACCATAAGTGCATTCCTGCACCTGCAGATGTTTTATGGAAAGAGGTTGTTTTTAGACCAAAAACTCTTGAGGAAATAAACAGAGAAAAGTTAATTCTTCTCTTATTTGCTGTCTTATTGCATCTGATGTTTAAGTTTGAATATTTAAATCTCAACCACTGCAGAGCTACTTGTAGTAAATTTGGATTTAATTAATGTTGTGATTTGTCAAAAGGGGTGGATAATTTACCAAGAAAATGAAAATTTTGATTCTGGAAAAGTTTTAAATTTCCAAAGGAAAAACTCATGGGTGCCCCTGAGTTTAAACAGATGATTTAATACCAGTTGCATTGACTGAAAAGTGACACCACAAGAGTTTAAATTCTGCGACGGCTTCTTCATGTCGCCTTTATGGAAATAAATGCTAACGTTACTGCCATCCATCTTGTGCTCATCCAGGGCCCACCGGGAGAGCAGGGACCCCGCGGGCCGAGAGGAGACAAAGGAGAGAAGGTTAGTTTCATATACGTCAAAAATGAGACAATCTTCCGCAGGCTTATGAAGAAAGAACTACTCTCCTTCCCTGCTCTGTTAACAAGTACAGTATGTCCGATTGAATCTGATAGCTGAGGCTCCTGGAGGGCGTGTGTGTTTCATAGCTTGCAGGTTCAGATAATGGTAGCCTTTCATTGAGTACCACAGTCTAACTAGTCATGTGTCGTTTCCATTAGGCTCTGTGGTCTGGGTTGTTTAACAGATGTGAGACTGTTGGGAGACTCGCAATGTAAACGGCGGCGTCACTCAGAGGCCTCGCAGCCGCTAGCTGTGGGAAATCTGCATCCGCTTTGATCGCCTCATTAATGTAACAACACGGATGTTGTAGTAGGCCGCAGGCGAGCGGTTTATGTTGTGTAGTTATCTTGTTTATGCAGATTTAAACATGAGCTGGATTTGTTTTTGGCGAGCAGAAGCTCAGCAGCCTTTTTAGATGTTAAGCACATTTTTTTTTTCTTTGGTTTTGGATCAGCTTGCTGGGTGATTTGTCACTACTTGCACAGAGGTATGCAGTCATGACCTGATACATCACAAGTATGCAACACAACCTGTAGTGAAAGCATTTAAAATTGTTGTTTAAACTTCGAATGTTGTGTCTTGTTGAGTCTAAATGGCATATTTCACTCCCGGTTCGTCGTCGTTGGAACTAGACGAGTCAAGTCATTTCATGTTAACCTGTCTGAGGGCAGTTCAAATGAGGCGTGGGCTGCTGTCAACAGCAGCTTAACGAACACTGTCTGCCAGCAGCCATGAAGATTATACATCCAAGCAGCTCATAGTACCTGACAATTAATGAGTGTTTGATCATAAATACTGTTCTTTAAGACTTTTATTTACTTATATTAGAAGATGGAGACATTAGAGATATCCCTTGCGACTTATTTATCCATTTTACATCAAATGAATTATCACAGTTTTCTGAAATCTTTGTTTACTTGCTGATCAACTTTCCTTTTGCAATATTTTTTATTATTTGCATTCTTAATCATTTAATTTATTCCTAAAGTTTATGTTATAATAATTATCATTTATATTTTATAAAATACTTGAAAATGTTTTGAAGAACCCAGTGTTAGACCATATAATTTATTTTCTATCTATCTCATATTTGCTTTAACTCTGCCCATCTTCTTTAGGGAAGCCCTGGTCCTCGTGGCAGGGATGGCGAACCTGGCACCCCTGGAAACCCCGGACCCCCTGGTCCTCCAGGGCCGAACGGACCCCCTGGCCTTGGTGGAGTAAGTATCTCATGTTTTGGCTGGCAGCCTTGATGTCTGTTAGAACGTAGCAGCTCAACACGAACCCAAGGCAGAGGGTAGAGTAGATGTGACTGGCTGGAATAAGGAGAAAGATAGTCCAAAAAGGACAAAGGATGTGTGAAACTTCAGGACATGGGAGGGGCAGAGAGACACAACGGCATGGAGGCTGTGGGAGAATGGACAAAATGCTTCTCATTCTTCGCAGGAAAAGGAGAGAGAGGAGACTGAAGGGGGGGTGAGTGGCTGAGACAGACCTAAAGAGGGGAAGGGAAGGAGGTTTTTCAGTCCAGGGGTGAGAAGGGTCTTTGTGAAAAATGTTCACATGCCCTCTGTCTCTCCTTTGTCTGCATCAGGATTCACATGATACCCTGAAGCTGACAATCTCTTTAAAGCTGATTCCCGCTGCTGCCAAGATGATGCAAAAAAAAAAAAACTAAATTCAAGGAAGAAACAGGCAACAGAGATAATGACATTGTAAAGAAGTTACTGTTAAGTTTTAAGTTTGGTTGATTTATCTCTGAGTCTACTGAAGCTGAATGTTATGGGATGGATCATTAAGCATGCATGAAGTATCATCAATGTATCATGGCAATCCTTTTAATTAGATTTTTCTCATTTTATGAGCACTCCAGAACCTTTGGAAGTATATTTAAACCATCTTAAAGTCAGACAGACAGGCAGGCAGGCAGATTTTGTTAAAATGTGTGTTTTCTACGTTCCTTAAAGCCCTTATTGTGTTGTATGAAAAGTGCCTCGTAAATAAAGTTTGATTGGCTGATTAGTTGTTGACAGTCTCTCTTTTTGCCCGCTCCAGAACTTTGCTGCTCAGATGGCGGGTGGTTTCGATGAGAAGGCCGGCGGTGCGCAGATGGGTGTGATGCAAGGACCGATGGTGAGAAAGAGGCCACACTGACCCCTGGCACAGCAGCCATGTTGTTCCTTTATGGTCTAACTGAGTGCGTACTGATGCTGCACAGATTGTAAAAAAAAAATCCAGAGAAATATCCAAAGAGTCATTCAAAGCTGGGGACCACGATCATCTCCATACTTTTGGAATTACTGTTTATCTCCATTGAGGTTATTATAAAAAACTGTCTTTGGTGCTGAAACTAACGAAACTAACTAATGAAAATGTTGGTAATTTGTGTTATTTTTCTTGTAATTAGATGTTTCTCTGGTAAACTGAAGTTCAGTCGTAATAATTCATGCATTTTAAAGACTTTTATATATAAAATAACATCACAGCTATTCAAAGTGTCAGTAAGTTCACTGTAGGAGTAATATTTGGATGCTTTTTTGATTATGAACCCAATATTTGAATCAATGCGTCACAAAGTTATTGCTTTTGCATTGGGACTTAGTGGTCCTAAGAGGTGGAGACACCAGTTGCTTCAATTTGTGGGAGACGTTTTTATCCCATTCATTATTCATGGAAGTGTTTACAGGCAAACCGTGGCTGAGGGCACTACCTCTAAAAAAAAAAAAAAAAAAAAAAGGCAACCCCACACATCAGGATGTTCCACCATCAGCACAATGCAGGATTTATGTTAGTGTTCATTGTTTATTCTTCAAGACAGTCCTTTACTACACATTCCACTCTGAAAGGGTTCATCAGAGAAAATAACTGTGACCTAGTCCTCTGCAGTCCAGTCCAGGTACAGTGTGCAGTGGTTCAGGTTGTTCTTAATGATCTTTGTGGATTCTCTCTGCTCCCCTTCTTGACAGCAGAGCAATGTTAAAAAAAAAAAGTTAACATTCACATCTGGCTGTTGCCATTCATGAACAAGTGCTGCCCTTAGTTGAATCCTCTGCAGGAAACACTCCTAGCTCTTGCTGGACTTTCATGGGCACCCTGAAGCTTCACAGCAGCCGGACCTCACTCCCCGAAGTCCTTGATGCTTTGTTAATTGGTTTAATAAGGTACACTATCAGGAGAAATATTCTTCCCTGGAAAGCTCTTTTTATGTAAAAGCCAGCAGGGACAACATATTTTTCCTCGAAGTAACCATGGTCGACAAAAGAAGAGTAATTTGAAGCAGCTTTTAACGCAACCATTCTTCTTCTCTAATTCCGTTAGAAGGACAGATAATGAAAAATGGTGCTTGCAACTCCTTTTCGGATGTGACAAATGAAAACAAAGAATGTTTTTGTGATTGGGTTAGTTTTTATCAACTTTAACTTTGCGGTTTACATTGAATCTAGGCTGGTTTAAAGAATGACCACATAAAATGCAGCCGTAAAAACTAAAACAGGGAATTTATAGAAAAAAAATAAAAAAAAATAAAAGAACTCTGTCAGTCAAAGATTTTCCCTACATTTTCAGCTGAATATTCCCATGGGTAGAAATTAGGTGTTGGAAGGTGAACACATGATCATCATTTTCCTTGTCAGGTTTAAATTCAGCAAAGAACAGACGAAACAACAATGAATTATTTTGAAATGATTTGGGGATTTGGTTAAGATGTAAAAGTGAGTGATTTAACCCATTGATGTTTGACAACGCTTCAGAAGAAGAGTTGTTGCTGAAAACTGGGAAAACAACTATTGACCATTACAGCGACTGTAGCTCAGTGGGTAGAGTCGTCGCTTTGCAATCAATCAGAAATGTTATGGGTTATTGGTTCCAACTTCGTCCGGTCATATGTCAATGTGCCCCTGAGCAAGGCACTTAACCCCAAGTGTCCTACTTAGTGGTCAGGATGACTTGAAAAGCGCTAAATACATTTTGTTACATTTACCTTCTCGACTGGGTCCGAGCCCAGCTTTGGGGGGTGTGGCGGGAGGGAAGGAGGGTGACTAGCGTGGATCAGATGCCCAGTTTTCACTTTCTCACTTTTCACTCCTGATGCTCTCGCCACATGTCTGTCTGACAGTTCTCGACGATACTCTGTCCTTGTTCCGCCAATTCACATTTACTTTGGCACTTTTTCAGCCCCCCGGAGGGAGGACAGCTAATCTGGTCTGATGTTTTATGGAGCCAAAAAATCCTTTACTTCAGCATCAATCCTGCATATATACATACCAAACATTCTAATAGTATTTTTAGTCCAGAGCAGACACACTCAAACACATATCCAGAAATCCTGAGCATAGAAGGCCCCATTGATAAGCTTTTGCTCACTAGGAGCGCAGGCTTCCCATACCCACTGAAAGGTGACTTTCATTCACTTATAAGGGCCACTGTACAGTTCTGTGACATTTACCTTGGCCAGATTCCAGCGTTTTTGATTGAGGGTTCATAAGCAAACCACTAATGAAGGGGAACGGCTGTTAAAGTATAGGTCGGGGTCTTTTTTGGGGTTTTTGTTGTAATAAGAACTTAGTTTTTGAAAGAACTCTAACACAAAGTTGCTGCTGTCTGATGTCTTTTTCTCTTTTGTATATCAGACAGAAAAGCCATTAGGAGCGTCACATATCATCGCCTCAGAATGTAATTCTCTCCTGCTGAGCACTGATGCATGAAGTTAAAGAAAAAAAAATGATTTTGGCGTGTGAATCCAGGCAGAAACTCACACTGAGCAGATTAAGCTTCGCTCAGACAGATCCGAGTTTCCAATGGATATTTAACCCTCGGTTTTCCACCCCAAATTCTCTTTACAACAGACAAATATAGTGGGATTAGTCATTTTTTATCCTTTTGGGAAAAGATAAGCACATCTAATCGGCTTTAAATGCGTAGAAACTCACCTCAAGTAGAAACAAAGCTAAAAGAGGATCAGGTTGTGTGTTTAAAAGAGGTGAAAAGAAGGACGTGTACGAAGAGAAGCTCTGAATGCCAGTGAGGAATTTCCAACAATTTATAGCCTTGACAGGTAGAGCTGTTGAGTATTATGTAGCTTTAGGGTAAAGCAGGTGATATGTCTTTAAAGCTGGGAACTGATTCAAGCGGATAAACATGTAGGTTATATTTCCCTCCAATCTCACTCGGACAGAAATAAGACGTTAAATCTAATTGTTTTTCAGTCTAAATTATGTGTTTGTGTTGCAGCGGTTTTACTGATAGCATTTTGCTTCTCTGATTTCCTCTCTTTCCCTCAGGGCCCCATGGGACCCAGAGGACCACCTGGCCCCACAGGATCACCTGTAAGTACTTGCTTTACTCTGAGCACGCCACACTGATTACCACAGCATACTGATGCTAAGGTGTTTTATCAGTAAAGTGCATGCTGCACTGCACATGCTTCTCTTGAGCCACCTCCTATAGAACATTAAACAGCTGCGTAGACCTTCATAGGACCACGTAGTTTTCAGACTCCAGGAAGCATATTGCATATCACAAGCTGTCAGAGATGAATGTTTACACTCAGCCCTCCTTTAAATCAGACTGTGGGCTATTTTTTTTTTTTTCCGGCACCAGGCAGCTCTCAGAAAAGGCGTTCGTCTCCCAGCTGCAGCCTGCTGAGCTTTTTCCTGTGCCACAACCCAGACAGATTGTTGAACACCTGACAATTTACCTTTCATACTGCCCAGTGGGCTTACAGCCCCCCCCCCCCACACACACACACACACACACACATACATATGCAAACAAACACACCTTTCCTCTTTCCACTGCAACCACACTTTAGCTCTTTCAGCCCTTCCTTCCAGCCTGTAGACAGCGCCACCTGCCCCGCCTCTGTCCTTTGGTATAATCACAGTGATGAGCTCAAAGTCAGAGGTTTGTCGCCTTAACATAGGATGCACATATATAGTGGACTCTTTTTTAAGGATTGCATTACTTTTTTTTCTTTACTGACAACTGTTCTTAATGTAGTGAGCGACTTAAAAAATTTTTTGTTGTTGCTTGTATCTTTTTAGAATTCTTGCTAGTACTTAAACTTGCAATGCAGCTTAGGTTTTCCGGGGTCATTGATGTAGTGTTGTTTGAATTTAAAAAAGGAATACATTTAAATAACAATTTCAATAACAATATGACGTATCACTTTCCAAGTTGATCTTATCCGAGCGGAAAAACTTTTGGAGTATTTGCGGTCATTGATATAGTTCTGCTTCTTAATGAATTAAAGTTTAACGGATGTTGTTTTTCTCATAGATTAAAACAGATTTTGCTCTTATCAGATCACCTTTTTCCTCTCTCAACCTCTCAGGGCCCACAAGGTTTCCAAGGAAGCCCGGGAGAGGCGGGAGAGCCCGGACAAGCTGTAAGTATCCTGCGGTGAAATGTTCCTTCTCCTGGAAGAGCTCTGCAGGGTTTAATACTTTCTAATAAGAAAGTCTCCTGTGTAACCTTCTATCTGCTTTTTAACCTCCTTTGGTGAGAAATCATGTTGTTTTTTGTTTCCTGTTCATGTAAAGGTTATTGGCTTTTATATTTCTTACAAAATAAAAATTACTGTTGTTAACAAGTTTTTTTTTTCTCAATACTACATGTTAGAATGAGTCTCCTGGCCATTCCAAATCTTAGGCCCCTTAGGTCAGCACTCCTGCTTGGAAGATACAGCTTAATTTTCTTCTTGCACACATAAAAGTCCTAAAAAAAACATAAACTCCTGGTTTCTATCATATTAAACTTATAGTGATCTCTAGTTGGTAGTGTGGAATAGAATGGAGAAAGGTTTATTGTTATTAGCCTGAACTGTTAAATTAATCAGCCGCACATCAAACTGTTTTTTACAATTTCAACTAAAACAGATCTGTGTTCAGGCTTGCAATGTGAACTGAAAGCAGCACAATCTCTTGTCTGCATCACATTGTTTGCCACCTGCTGTGTATCTATCTTGTGCCCATGCAGTTGTTACATTTTAAATGCCTCAGATACTCTTTGGCGATCTGGTGATGTTCCTAGTTTGGGCCTCGTATTCTGTGACCCAAACCTGTCATCTAAACGGGGAAAGGCTGGCTCAAATCAGTCCTTGAGTTGCTTTCTGTTTTGCTTTCTTCTTAAAGGGGATCAGTGGGTTTTTCTTCAGTAAGTTCTTTTTAATTTTTTTATTAGCTTTCTCTTCTTTTCCGCTGGAGCCAATCACTGCCCCAACACTTCTTAAGGTCATGGTATCCACCTCTCCCATCCTCCCTATTCCTCTCAGCAGGTTGACAGGATATGGTCTGCCCACTGCTGTGATAATCTGCTGATGTTGAGCTCACACAGACATGCTTTCTCCTTTTAAAATGTGCCAGCACATCATTAAGTGTGATTAGAATCAAAAATCAGCTCCTGAAAATAGTTTGAGGAGTCCCAGTGTTGGCAGTGTGCATTCCTGTGGAAGGTTTAGTTGTGAATGTGAATGTTTTTTCTTTGTGTTTCCTGTCAGGATATATCATTGTAAAATCATTTTGCTTCATTAGCTTGAAAAGATCATTGATCAAAAAGAGGAAAACACATTTGTAATAACAATATGGGGTGCCCTAAATAAGAACCACCTTTACAGTTTGATCTCTAATCTTAGACAAATTAGCAAATCAAAAATAACAGCAGGGATGTAACATGATGGAAAAACAATTGATAATGAAGATTAAAAGTCAAACTATAAAATGTGAAATGTCAAAAAAAGCAAACTAAACTTTGAGGACTTTAGTTTGCATTTTTATATTAGTGTTTTAAGCATTAAAACCTTAATATAAGTAAGGTACGTATTTTGTCTTTTGAGATTTTTCTTAATTTTACACATATTAAATGTAAGAGTCAGACCTTTAAATTTGACTTTGATCTCTATTGAAGTCTTTTTTACATTTATATGTGTTTTATTTTGATCTTCTGTTTTTATCTGATCACTGAAAGGCAGCCACAGATCACAAATTAGCTAAACATTTAGACTGTTTGCTGTTGTCCTCTGCTGGCTACAAATGCAGCTTTAGCGAAAATTCAGACTGAAGAAACACTATTGCCTACCTCCATCAATCAGGGACTCATCCGCCTCCGACGCAAGCCAATCAGCTTTGAACTGCTCCTCCTCAAAGCCAATCAGCATCCTGGGTTCATCTTAAAAAGAACTCCACATCCTCATCTCGGCCTTGTCCTCAGCGAGCAAGCAGTGGCTGCGCGTGTCCGGTTTGGACTCTGTCGACCGGTTTCAACCCACCTCCATCCCCTTCTCCACCATCGTACCAAGCTTCGCCTGGCTTTCCTACGGTGCTCCTTCAACCTCGTTCCTATCAGAGTGTAATTCCTGCTGGACTCTCATGGAATTCCCAGCCACTCATTAAAACGGTCCGGCAGAAGACCGCCATGCTGAGCCTGGTTCTGCCAGAGGTTTCTTCCCAAGGGGGAGTTTTTCTCTCCACAGTCGCTTCATGCTTGCTCATCATGGACAGTTCATGCAAACCTGTGTTTATCAAGTTGGACATCAAGCTCAAACAGATCATCATATGGACTCAACAAACTTTGCTTATCTCCACTCCACCACCAGTTTCAGGCCTGGGGGGAAATATACCTATTCTCATACGCCTGCTAATGCATATTCAAGTATAATTCAGCGTGAATTTTTCCTGCCGAGGTCTGAGCGCCAAACTCTTAAAATATTATATCAATAAAATTCTTCTAATTGCCTTTTCTTTCTGTGTGAGTTTTTCAGATTGAAATAGGAACTGTAACTCATCTTTGATTTCTTTACCCCCCCACTACCCCCCACCCCCTGACTCCATCCCCCTATACAAACAGGGTCCCATGGGTCCCCGTGGCCCCTCTGGCCCTCCCGGAAAACCAGGAGAGGATGTAAGTGTTATTGATTTTTTTTTTTTAAAAAACGTCTTCAATTGCATTTGAATGAAAAAATATTAACAATGGTTTAATATTTAATAGAGCTGAACAATGAATCATATTTGCATCTTTATCATCTTTATCTACAGGCCATTTTTCTTGCTTCTGGTTAATGCAGAGAAAAGTCAACTATGGTTGAAATATCTCGCAATTTAGATTTTTGGCAAAATCATACAGCCCTAATTTTCAATGGATGGTTTAATTGAGAACCTGTTAATTAGAGCATATTATCAGAGTAACAAGATCTGAAACCTTTTTTTTTTTTTGGCAACAACAAAATATAATTTGTGAAAATGTGTGAAATGTGCACTTTCACTCAACATTTATTCATAGAAGCTGTCATCTTTATGAAATTAATCTCTTTCAGTTTCATATTTCTTTTAAATTAGTTTATTCAAATTATTCTTCCTACACTATGTATGTTTTTTTTCTTTTGGTCACTTCAGTCTCAGCAAAACATTTTGACAACCCATCAGTGCAAATATTCTACAATTTAAGAGGCAAAGTGTCCCAGTCTTCCTACGCCCTTTAAAAAAAATTATTAGAGTGCTCATTGCTCACTAAACTATAATCTGTAAATATTCTCAATTTTACTTCGTAATGACTTAAATAAGAACAGAAAGCATTGCTAAAGTGCTTTATTTTATCTTGGCAGATCACACAGCTTATGAAACTGGTCTCCTTGGGCTTATATAAAAAAATATAAATCTAATTTTGCCAGAATATTGCTAAGTAAATCATTCATCTTTGTGATAATGTTACGTAACAAAGACACTCGTTTGACTTTTGAAGTGTGATTCCCGTTTTTGTCCTCATGGTGGCAGCAAACGTGACATTTCATGTTGCGTCCACTAGGAGAGCTCATTGCAGCTGACAACGTTTGCAAAAACAAAACAAAGGCCCGCTAAAAGACTACGCGTACATTTTATATGGTTTATATGATCATATAATATGACATTTTAAATGATTGGCTCTTGTGTGATTGACTTGATTTTTCTCTGTCTTAGGGTGAAGCAGGTAAACCAGGAAAACCAGGTGACCGCGGACCCACTGGACCTCAGGCGAGTTCCTTCAATTTGTTGACTTTTACCAAATCCGTTTGCGTGTACAGGAACCTCAAATAAAACATTTTCACTCAGGAAATGCTACAGTGTGAATTGACTATTGCAAGGAATTTTCTTTTGGGGCAGTTTGTCACTCTAACTCATGTGTCACAACACATGAAATACTTATGTAAAATATGATATAAATATAAATGTAAAACAAATTAAAAGTATTTTTACATTTCACAATGAGTGTATCCAACTAATATATAATTTCACAGAATAAATTATTTTTCTGATTAAGATCTTTATCATCAGTGAGTTACTTGTTTTCCAGTATGTATAAATTACAAGCTGGACCTACTGTAAATTAGCATGCTCGATTGTGTGAAATGAAAGGCACTGGTTTTGCCCTCTTTCCTTCCACTGTAGTGATCTCCAATATTCTTTCTCTCGTTGCACAGGGAGCTCGTGGTTTCCCAGGAACTCCTGGTCTGCCGGGCATTAAGGGACACAGAGTGAGTTTGTCCTTCAAAGTTGTTCTCCCCGAACACGAGCCTCATAATTATCCGATTATTGACTGTAGCTTTTCTGCATCATCACCTTTCCAGGGATATCCAGGACTTGACGGTGCCAAGGGAGAGACTGGTGCTGTTGGTGCTAAGGTGGGATTTGGTTTCTATGTTAGATCCACATGCCTCTCAGTTAGGTTGGACTTTGCTTGGTCAACACTGTGTTTAACATGCGATCATACTGTCAGGACATTTTAAAACATCACTACAACATGAGTCTTTTCTGTAAGTTGTGTTTTGTTATAAATGAAAAGCAAACAAGCTTATTCTTTTCCATCGAATGTTTCAGGTAATCATCTCCAAGTTCCTAGTTTAATGTAAACAAATAAAATAAAAATTTCAAGACTTCTTGATGTCAGAATGTCAAGAAGGAGAGATGGGTGTTTCTGACCACCTTCACCTCAAAATTCAAGTGGCTGCCATGTGTTTAACAGTGAAAAAACAGTGAAAACTGCAGCAATCAGCTGTTTATTTGCATGTCTAACAGCTTGTATCTCATTAATTCTTTGTAAATGCACACATAATCTCTGTTTGTGATCATGTTACTTTATTGTTTCAACGCATAGGACGTAGAAATTTAGTAATGCCTAAAATTATCCCTACTCTGTTCTCCATCAGACAAACGCCAGAGTCCTGACTTGAATCTGAATTTTGAATCTTACCTTTCAAGATATTTCTGTCTCATTTCCTTTCAGACAAAAAGTTCTTAGTTGATTATTTTAGACTCCAAATCTGCCAGGGCTATAAATAGTTGTGCGTGGCTGTTAGCTTGTGGTGCCAGTAGTAATCAGCCTGGTCACTGAGGAGAAAAATGGGCAAATCTGGCTGCAACCAGAACCTTGTTAAGTTGGACTTGAAGTTATTTCCAGACCCTATTTCGTATTTAATAGCTAAATGGAGTAGAGCATTAGCAGCCACCGGTACTTCTCGGCTCTGGGCCAGTTTCTACTGTGGGGGGTTCACAAAATATTCTCAGCTGCACTTCCTGTTTGAGTGGCATCTGTTTATCCTCAAAGACAAAAGTGCTTTAACAACTCCTTTCTCTGTTTGGATTTATGTTAACATTCTAGCTAATTCTCTTCCTATTTACCTTGTAAGTATCTGGTACTCAATAAATAAAATTGAATTGAATTGAATTGAATTGAATTGAATTGAATTGAATTGAATTGAATTGAATTGAATTGAATTGAATATCAAAATCTCCTCTAAGTGCCACTAAAGGCAACCCAGGTACCAGCAGTGGCATTAGATCCACAGCTTGGGAACCATAGTTACAGGGTAAACACACTGTGTTTTACAAAGTACATAAGCATGAAGCATCTTATTTTTCCCGCATAAGACAGTCAAAAGAACAGTTTTAAGTGAGTTTTATCAAATTGTCTTTCCATACTAAAACCTAAATCTCCTTCTTTTTTAGGGTGAGGCTGGAGCCCCAGGAGAGAATGGCGCACCTGGACCCATGGTGTGTGTTTTGGTGGCCGCACAAGAACAGCATACATAAATGCTCTTACTCACAGACGATAAGAGTAATGAAGAGGTGTTAACAGCTTCTTTTTGTGGTTTTGTTTTCTTGCACAGGGACCACGTGGTCTGCCTGGAGAGAGAGGACGTCCCGGGTCCACTGGAGTGGCTGTAGGTGCAGGTTTCTTCTCTAAATGCCCGCACTGGATGCAAATTTAACATACTGTTTGTGGCATGTCATTTTGTTGCCTATATGTTTGTTTTCATTGTCTTCTTTTTATCTACGATGAATTAATGCTGGTTAAGTGAACGTTATTATTTAATGTAGATTTGCAGTAATGCATTGTTTTCTGCTCAGGGAGCACGTGGAAATGACGGCTTGCCTGGTCCTGCTGGTCCTCCAGTGAGTATCATTCAACCATTTCAAAATATTTGCAATTAGACCCAGTAATAGGATGAGTTTGGTGAATGAAAATGGTGTTGGTTTTTTTACCCTCACTTCTCTGGGTTGATATCAAGAGTAGGGTCTGAACCTTAACAAGTGCATATGTGACCTGTTTTTGCTGTCCTTGTAGGGCCCTGTTGGTCCATCTGGAGCTCCGGGCTTCCCTGGATCTCCTGGGTCAAAGGTAGGCCACAAGATTTCCAATGTGTAGCTCCAACCGAGTCATTATGTTTACTTTTGTTTAGTGGTTTTTGGTGTTAGCAGTTTCCCTTTTCTGGTCTTATAAGACATAGCCTTAATAAAAAGGTTTGAATCACTGTCAGTAAATTATTTTCCCAAAAAGGCATGTCATTAACTTCTTACTGTAATCACGTGAACAAGTTCCCTAGAAGATTCCTGTATTGACCTATAGGAACAATTTTGTGGGAAATATAATGACATTTTGAAACAAAGAGAACTCTACTCTGCCACCACTCAGGTAGTAAAATAAAGGAGTATATGTCTTCATCTTTTAATCCCTGTACTGTATTTGAATTTATTTTCTTTCTCTGCTTTGCATATAACTTATTCTTTTACGATGGCAGAAAGACTTGCCTCTCTCATTTGTCTGAAACAATCTCTTAGGATTTGCAAATACTGAACCTCTTCTCAAAATTCAAGAGCTTCCCTTGAAGTTGTCCCAGTATAGGCTGTGGATAAGTGTGTGTGTGTGTGTGTGTTAATGCATTTTAGTGACACACTTAAAAACACGTTATATTTTTTTCAGCAGCCGAGTGTGAGAAACTCTGTGTGACTGTATGAATGTTCCCAGATGGGAAACTATTAAAAAATATCATATTACGTGCTTCTGCTGTCCTTTCAGGAGTTGACTCAGTTTTCTGTGACCTGCTTTTTCTCTCTTTAGCATTTATTTATTACAGTCTCATCTTACTTTTTCTTCTTTCCTGCTTTGAACCTCACAAGAAAAGCTTTGAACCAACTTTAACAGAAAAGAAGTTGGCCACAACACAGTTATCTGAACCTCAGCTGAATAAACTGCACTCCTGAAATGAAAAAAAAAAGTGACAGTTTTATTAAACTTTCTTCATCTAATGCCTAAACTCCTAAGGAATACATTTTATATTCTTATTTTATTTTTTTTGTTGATGCATGTTAACGGTTTTCATTATGCTCTCACCTTCATTTTAGAACCAGTAAAGTATTGCCAACTGAAATGATTTTGTCAAGATGAAAAAAAAAAACTATCGATATCACATTAGTGTATCTTGTACATATAATATTTCTGTTAATGTCATAGTGTTAGGTCTGCAAAATGCTTTGCTATTATTTTCCTTTTGCTACTAAAGGAATTCCATTCAGGATGCTGCATACCAGCAGTAAAATCTTGGCCCTTTGTCCTCAGAAGGAGGGTTTCCAGGACAGCGCTTCTGAATAGAGGCTCAAGTTTTTCAAATGCTTATTCAAAACATCTGCAAATCATATTCACTTGGCTTGGTGGAATAAACCACAGAAAAAGCATTGAAAAGTAAATTTAGTGAGTATTTTGTCCATTTTAATTAAATACATTTTTAGCCACAAACTACAATGGATTCAATTAAAAAAAATCTAGATTAAGATAAGCAATCTTAGAAATGTGACCTGCAATAATACAGACTTTTTAAATTATATCAACACAGAAGCTCAGTACACCCAGGGATTTAATAGTTAGCATCTTTAGACTTTATTAGTTTCTTTCATTGCTGGGGAGAAATTTAGTACCGCATTGTTTCAGTTTTTGTAAAGTTACCTAGAATTAGTTTGTTCACAGCACTATCAAGGTCTTGCCACAGAATTTCAATCAAGTTTGATATCCGGGCTTTGACTAGGCCATTGCACATCTTGATCTTTAATTTTTTTCTTTAATTCTGTTCTACATTTGTTTTGTTGTTTGAGATTATTGTCCTGTTGAGGACTCAGTTAGGGCCAAGCTTAAGCTTTAAGACAAGAACATTTTATTTATTTTGACTGGAGAATAATTTAGTATGTGGCAACAAAGTAAAGTGTTAAATGGTGGAAATTAAAAAAAGAAAATGTTGCCCTGGGCTTAAGGAGGAGTTGAGACAGTTGAGATGGTGGGGAAGACTTGACAGATGGTTGAGAAAGTACAGCAGAAGCTTTGAGAGAAAATTGTTTGGTGTGCACCCAAAAAGATCAGAGAAGATGAGAAAATATGATGGTGAAATGTGCAAAAAAGTATTTTTAATTCAGTATCTTCATATAGCACCAGTTCAATAATACAGACTTTTTAGATTATATCAACACAGAAGCTAAGTACACCCAGGGATTTAATAGTTAGCATCTTTAGACTTTATTAGTTTCTTTCATTTCTGGGGAGAAATTTAGTATCACATTGTTTCAGTTTTTGTAAAGTTACCTAGAATTAGTTTGTTCACAGTTGAGATGGTGGGGAAGACTTGACAGATGGTTGGGAAAGTACAGCAGAAGCTTTGAGAGAAAATTGTTTGGTGTGCACCCAAAAAGATCAGAAAAGATGAGAAAATCTGATGGTGAAATGTGCAAAAAAGTATTTTTAATTCAGTATCTTCATATAGCACCAGTTCACAACAAATACTGTAGAAGCTTAAGGCACTTTTTATTTCCAGTAATAGAGATATTTCATACAATCCAATGAACCAACTAATGCAAATCCAATATAGACAGAAATTCAGTTATCAGTCATCATTATTTTTACATCATACAGTTACATTCTGTTTATAATGCCATGCCAGCTTGTTGAAATATATCTGTGCAAGGGAGGATTGCATTTTATGGTTGCCTTTGCAAGAAAGACATAAGCAAAGACAAAATGGGATAGTCAGGAGATGAAGAAAGTAGACAGGAGTGCTAGGAAGCAATGCATTTGGCAAAAAGAGAAAACACAGCAAAAGAAAAGGCCAAAAGTGGAAAGGAGGACAAAGGAGGGAGAAATGGATTTGTTTTGAGTGGATAAATAAAGAGCGCAAGCTCAAACTGAAATACTAGGTAGAATAATTAAGAATCAAAATAGTGAAAAGATGGATTAAAATATGGGAGGAGTACACAGAGGAGCTAAATAATAAAGATGAGAGGGAATAAAGAGGACAGATGGAGGAAAGTTAGAGGATCAAAAAGTTTTGAGGATTAGTTCAGAGGAAGTGTTGGCAGACAGGAAGAGGATGAAGAGATTACTGAGATGTTCAAGAGACAGGTCTGTGGTCTTTTTAAGCAGAGGCTTTAACACAATCCTAGATACTGTAAGTAGAGTATAGTAAATAATAAAGAAAGGAAATAATTTACTGATATCCAATTCATTTTAAAATATCAAGAATTATTGAGAGCAGAGATTGATGAGCCTTACCATGAACATATTAGAATGTGTGTTTGATGCTAGTTTCAGAAGACAGTCAGAAGGAGTTGCTTGGTTTATTTGTGGATCTTAAGAATGCAGAAACAGCACCATGAAAAACTATTTCCTCCCTTATAGATATGTATGGTGCTTTTGTTTTGTTACGAAATTGCATTTTTTTAGGTACAAATAATTATTTGATCAGGTGTGACTAATCCAAATTAAACTGACCCTATGTGAAAAAAGTTATCCCCTTTGTTAAACTTTATGAATTATCAGTGATTATTATTGGTTCAGTTAGGCAAGTATTAGTCCCTGGCCTGCTGAATCCAGAAATAACTTTAAGGAGGATCCTGCCTGACAATTTGAAGCAGAGAAAAAAGTCAGAAAAAAGCCTAATGAATTTCAAGGATATGTGAGAAATAAAAATGCCTTTTAGGATGATATTTCCACAACAAACATACAACACAAACCCGTGATATACCAAGATCATGGACAATGTGATATTTCAGAGCCAGAAGCTGGAAATACAGAACCAACAGGGAGTGGCTTTAACCTTGCAACATCCACCTGAGCAATGCTTAAGATGTGTGCACAATTTCCCCAGAGGGAAACTCCAAAAGGATTGAGCTCTGTAGTTATTTGTGTAGCGGTATTCTCTCTGGCTGTTCTAATGCCTCTGCTGTTTTGCACCATTCTCAGTTTTCTGTATCAGATCTGTGCATTGATATATTCTTCTGAGCAGACGGATATTGGAGGATAATGCGGTATCTGCTCATTTCATAACTGCAGATTCCTGCTGCAGCATTTTATGTTCTTGCTCTGTATTATATCACTTTGATCCACTCATGGAAGTTAGAAGCTGAACCTTTGTTGTAGGGGTGATACATTTTGTTTTGAGTGTGTGTGGAAATGTAAAAGAGATCATCTGTGAGACCCTTTCTGTTTGTAGTGTTGATGGGAAGGTGGACTGATGAGGATCCACAGGACTGCCCATTTATTGGCTTTAATGTTTGCAGATGACATTGTGATCTGTGATGAGAGCATGGGGCGCACTGAAGAGAGCCTGGAGAGGTGAAAATATGTTCTGGAGAGAATAGGAATGAAAATCACAAGCAGTAGCATTATCCAGTGGTCTGTATTTGGTGTTTTAGCTCTTCTCTGGGACCAGAGGGCAGAACAGATGCATGATGACAAATTGGCTAAGTCAGATATATTTAGAAGCGAAAAGAAGAGGAGGAAGATTATTGGAGAGCAGAGTGTGGAAGTGGATAATGTTCAGGTGGAACGAGTTAAATTAAAGCATTTTGTTTGTGACTTTCCTATTATATGTACTGAAGGATAGCAGCTGATTGACTCGCTGACCTGATTTGATGACATATGGACTGAGTTTTACTTCATGGTTTGTGAGAACTTGCAGTTTATGATTGCCTTAGATTGCTGTGACGATGAGCTTTCCAAAAGTAAAATAACTCTCCTGTTTTTGTTTCCTTTTTTTTTTTTAAAAAAAAGGTTAAAACAGAACAGATCACTTCTTTCTTTAAAGCAGTCACAAAACTTGTAAGTTCTTTAAAGTTGTTGGCAGCACATCAAGCACACGTGGTCATGCAATTTGATCCAGATTTATAACACTGAAAGAAAAAATGAGCATGTTATTTCATCATTTATTAAAAATGAACATTTCCAGTCTTCTCTAAAAACCTGATTGATGTCTCCTTTTAAGTAGAGGGCTTCATTTGCCATTTAATATTAAGGACTTGATGATTTAATCTTATTGGCAAATGGAGGGGGAACGCCCAGGCCTTTTTATGTGCATAGTAGTATTTTCTTATTAAATACGGGCAACAACTCTTTTCTGCTGGCAAAAAAGTAGGTAACTTGTTTTACTTTAGTTTGCCCTCGTTTATCAAAATAATAACTATGGGACAAGTAACACCTCTGATCTATGTGCGAAGGTATTGATATCTGACATAAAAGGAGTCCAGAATGAACCAAAGACAACATGAAGAAGACATTCATCTCAAATTTGAAAGTGACTGGAGCAGAGCAGATGATTATTGTCATGTTAAAAATCTCAAGCAAACACTGACACATTTTATGCATGCTGTCCTTCAGACCCAAATTAGGTAATCACTTTGTAGAACATAAAAGTGAACCAGACTCTTTAGGAAACTGCACAGCTCAAAATGATGTCCCAAACTTTCTCGGATTTTCCTCCAGATGATCTAAGATGAATCTATCTCTCATCTAGTAAACAATTGCAACACTTCAAAGTAGCCTGTGCCTGCTGAAAGACCCCATAGTCCAAAAGCTATTGGACTATGGGGTCCAACAATAAGCTGTACACTCCATAGAGCTGAGCTTTATAAAAAAAGAGTGGCCAGAAAAAGACGTAATTTCTTAGTGTTTTTAAAAAAAAAAGGTACAGTATAATTTTGCCGAAAGATAAGTAGGCGACTCCCCAAAAATGAAGGTGCTCTAGTCAGATGAGACTAAAATTGAAGTTTTTGGCGATCAAGGAAAACACCAGGTCTGCTGCAAACCCAACACATCCTATCACTACAAGAACACAACCCCCACAGTGAGGCATGGTGGTGGCATGGTTATGCTGTGCTCATAGTTCATACAGATAAACAATGAACAAAGGTTGTGTGCTTCTTTCTCTTGCTTTGGTTGGTGAACGAGGAAATGGTCGGATGAAAGGAAAGGGAGGGTTGTTTCTTAGAATGTATTAAAAACAACCAAGTCACCCTCCTTGCAGTTGCAATTGTAGTAAAAGGTGGCTTGCCAAAGTCTTGACTTTGGGGGGTGAACAGTTATGGGCACTGAATTTTCTGTTATTTTGTCTAATGTTTTGTTTCTTTACAAGAAAAAATAATGCATCTTCAAGTTTAAAGACATGTTCAGGAATTTAAAAGAGTCCAAACTCTCAAACTAATCCATTTTAATTCCAGGTTGTGTGACAACAAAACATGAAAAATGCCAATGGGGTTGAAAGCTTTTGCCAGGCACTGTAACCCCAGCAGGACATGTTTTAGAAAGACAAAAATTACCTCAGTGACCACTGATCGCTCTAAAAAAAGTTCAGTTTAATCCAGGAAGGCCTACAATTCCTGCACTTAAATATGCATTCGAGGACTGCATTGCAAACTGTTTAAAGCTTCTTACAAGCTGCTCTTGATCCTCTATTCGGGCTATTAAATGTTTTGTGGAAGCAGTCAGCAACTATTCACTCACACAGATCTGAAGAACAACAGTAAACCTGAAAAAACCTGAGCTCAGTCATGGCAGATCTGGACAGTGGCCCACAGGGTCCAATGCCCCTGGGGAAACTGGCCCTGGCCCCTGTTATGGCCCCTGCACTAAAGACATAATATTAAATCAGTTTCTTACGATGTGCTGACAAAGAAACCATGACTGATATGTCCTTTGGACCATTTTCCTTTTTTTAACTTTACAATTTTACACAAAAAACAGTTTTAAAATGAAGCTGCTTCACTTCTGGCTGCAGCCGTACTGAGATAGGATCACAATTTTCACCTGCTAGATCAGAGCTCTACAACCTGCAGTTCCAGAGCTACAAGTGGATATTTGGCTCTGCAGGTTACTTAATATATTAGACAATTAAATATTGCCCTGTTTTTTATGTTCCATTCTTTTGTTCTGTGCCCCCATGAAAAAAAAAAAAAAAAAACACACTGGCTCCACCCCGGCCCCCCTGCTGAATTTGGTTTAGAGCTGCCACTGGGCACAGTTTATTAAAAATATTTCATAATTTAGAAGCTACATTTGTTTTCCTGTAAACCTTTAAAATCATAAAATTAAATTGATGATTATAAATCATTAAGCAACCCAACTGATATAAAGTTGCTGTACAGGATCTGAGACCCAGCGTGGGATTTGAGTGTATCCTGAGCTCACGTCAAAATTGATAAACCCTGAAATGAGCTGGAAAATGATCATAAAACCTTGACTATGATGAATGAATAAATAACTAAACATACAGACCTGTCTTACTTCTTAAATCAGTGAATAACTCACTAGCTTCTTGTGTGATGTAAATTTAATTAAATTGGACTTTATGTAACTGGTTTTCATTTTAATCTGTTTTTAGCTAGAAAGCTTCCTTAAGAGGAGTGTTATAATTTGGCCCCATGTAGACAAATTAAATTTGATGAAATTGAAATTGAAATAGTTTTAAAAGGTTTGGAGTCTGCTGAGTTTTTCTACCTTTCGTTCTTTCCTTTTGAAATGTAGATGACAAAATGTGTTCTAGTATTCCTGGTGCATCAGATTGAGGATTCTGAATCGTTTTTGAAAAGTGACCACGGTGCTGCAAAGTTTGGATAATCAATTACATGATTGTCCTTTTGTCTCTGTTGTCCTTAGGGTGAAGCAGGTCCCACCGGCGCCCGTGGTCCCGAGGGAGCTCAGGGACCCCGTGGAGAGTCAGGGACTCCTGGATCACCTGGGCCCTCTGGTGCCTCTGTAAGTGATGCCATAAACCAAAACTAGAAACGAAATTCTGTCGTGAAGCATCAAATTAATCCAATATACACTCCAGTCTCCAGTCAGCTCCAAACACACCATATTATGACGATGTATCATATCAGCATATTTACATGTGTTGTCTCTTGTTTTTCCTTGCAGGGTAACCCTGGTACTGATGGTATCCCCGGAGCTAAAGGCTCAGCGGTAAGTCCTCATCTGTTGTTTGTGTAAATTTTAAAACAACGCGTTGCCTTATTTAGCCGCTATATTATAGAGGCGCCACTGATTCACTGAATCTAGAATATGCAATACACATCTCTGATACATTTTCATCTAAAATATCAAAATGTGCGCTTTAATTGTATCAAAATTCTATTAGGCTATCCTTTATTTTGCGAAAAATAGACTATAAAACATCCATTTGGTCGCTTTCTGTAGCTGCAGCAATGCAGATTAATAATGCTTAAATATAGAAGAAAATAAGGATTTACTCCAGTACACTATTTCTAAAGACAACTACATATAATCACCTATTTGGCCTAAATCTACAGTTAAGTGATAATTAATTACATATATTATCTAGTAAATGTATGTCTTTTTTCTCTCTATCTCTCTATAGGGCGCTCCAGGTATTGCAGGAGCTCCTGGTTTCCCAGGACCTCGCGGGCCTCCTGGACCTCAGGGAGCAACTGGACCTCTTGGGCCAAAAGGAACATCTGTACATACTTTATAACTCGATATACTTAAAGATTGATTTTATTGTAGCTCTGTTTTTATTATTATTATTGGAAACTACTTGTCTCCTAATTTCAATAACAGTCCAGAAAGGAAGGTTGCTGCTAATTTCACATCCAAAATGATCGATCTGGAAAACGCTGTCCCTGCTTACTATTTCCCTGTCTCTGCTTTCTCCTCTGGGTTTAGGGAGATCCAGGTATTCCAGGATTCAAGGGAGAGGCTGGACCGAAAGGAGAAATTGTGGGTTTTGTTAATTTGCTCATCTCCATTTACTGTTGTCTCATGGCTCACTTCATGCTCCATGCTCCATATTAAATGTCTGAGTTCATAAGCAGATTTTCAGGCAAATGACAATTGTTCCTTCAGGCGAGGCTGGTGATATTATCTTTCTTCTCCCGCCAACTTGGTGAATGTTTTTCTGTACAAATTAAATCTGTTGACAGGGACCAGCGGGCCCTCAGGGAGCACCTGGCCCACAAGGAGAAGAAGGCAAGAGAGGACCCAGAGGTGAGCCTGGTGCTGCTGGACCTCTGGGACCTCCAGGAGAAAGAGTGAGTGACATAAATCCGTGGAAACCGGGTGTTTTCTAGGCATCATTTCTTATGTAGAACATAATGAACTTTCATTTAACAAGAAGTTTCAAACATCAGACGCAAACTTCTTTAATTGATTAATTTGATCAAACTATATTTATGAATTAGCTGTTTCTGACTTAATTGTGGTTCACCTGGTTATCTCTTGAAGCCTTAATGAGAGTTTAATTAGATGTCTTCTTATTATTTTTTTTATTTGTGATGAAACCAAAACTCAGATTTTCTGTTTTCGGTTTAGGGAGCTCCTGGTAACCGTGGTTTCCCTGGTCAGGATGGCCTGGCTGGTCACAAGGTGAGTTATCAATACAGTTAGATTAACATGTAAGGAATATGCAATGGACATGGTTCTGAACCTCAGATCCAGCAATGAAAAGATTTCAATTACACAGAGTGAAAAGAATAATTTATTCCTGACAGATAACGCTTCGCCTGACTCTTTAATCTCACTCTGATCTACCTTTTGCTGTCTGGTCTCATTTGGTCCTAGTCTGCAGAGTTGACAGCTGGGAAATGATTTTTAATCAAGGTATAGCAAAAGACCAAGAATAAGAGACAGTCTCATTTCTTTAGGTAACTGAAATCTGTGACAATTTTACTAAACATAGGGCTTTAACCCTTTTAATACTTGCCTAAACATCAAAGTCATATAGAAAACTAAACAAAACATTGTGCCACTGTAATATAAATGTATTCCTATGAAATCTTTACTGTCATTATGTGTTACCATTAGGACATTTTTGATGAGACAGACACCGGCACAGAATGCACACAGATTACACACAGACACAACAACAGCTAATCTTTCTACACTTTTTTTTCTGAAATCGGTTGATTGCACTGACCAATAAAACTCCCTGGGAAGTTTAAAGTGTGTAAATAGTCCTTAGCATCTAACAGACTAATTTCTAAGTTAGAAAGTCAGATAGCACTGTATCGCAATAATACCCTCTTGCAGGCACTAAAATAATGTAGTGTCTTTGAGCTCAAATGTGATTATCTCATTGTTGTAAGCACAATTTTTCCTCTTTAAAAATCGTATATTGTGATCATCTTTTTTTAATTCTTGCTGCCTGTTATGATGACGTTAATTTTATTTCTGTATTTGAGTGTCTGCAAAATCTTCAACTAAATATTCAGCTTTGTTGTTGCATATTTATTGCTCTTTGCATTCAAAAATCTCTTTGAAAAAGTTAACATATTCTATTATTTAATTTGTAATTGTCCCTGGTGATGCTTCTAAAATATTATTCTCACCTCTATAATAATTCTCAGATCAAGTTCAATTGCATAACTTTGCTTATAACTTATTAAATAGCATGGTTGATGAAACGTGTAATGAGTCTCTCAACACCTAAGACTTCACTGAATCTTTCCTTTTTTGCTCAAGAGTTTCTTCTGGATTAATTAACCCCGGCTTAATGTAGTTCTGTTTAGTGGTCACAGGATGGCAGCATAGTTCACAGCCCCATCATCCCGACAGTGACCTAGATATGCCATACCACTAAGGCCATATCTCATTTAACATTATCTTCCCATGGACAGTTTCATTTAAAACAAAATGAGTCTATCAGAATTTAATCTTCTCATCTCCAGCATGTCAATAAAGAACTGCTGCACACTTTTAACAGGACAGCCTTATCTCCTTAGAGGCAGAAAATTGTGCCACCTAATCTGTCTAATCAACACCCTGATTTTATTTTCTTGATTTTTTTTTTTTTTTGCAGGGAGCCCCTGGTGAGCGCGGACCCCCTGGAGCCAGCGGTGCCAAGGGAGCCACTGGTGACCCTGGCCGTCCTGGAGAGCCTGGCCTTCCTGGTGCAAGGGTAGGTTCCTCCTGTACACTCAGTGTTTCGCCAGTTCACCCTTTTCAAATCGCACAGGTTAAATCTGAATTAAGTATTGCTCTTATTCTTGCTCACCTAAACATCCAGAACTAAAATCAAAGTCACTAAAAATAAACTAGTTTTCATTCATTCACTCTTTTATTATGAAATAATGTCGTAATACATAGAATATTGACAACGTTCATTAATTGGCCAGCTGATTATTTCATCACACAGTGTTTGCAACCCTGCTTCTGCCTCCTTATGCACATCTGTCATACAAACATAACATAAACAGTTTTTATTTTGGACAGAAACATCTAGTGAAGCTGCTCTCATCCACACGTTGACCTGCTCTAATTGTCAGAAAGCAAAATTAGACTTGATTTTTAATTCCAATCGTCTAGGTTTGATGTCCGCTTAAAAAAAAAAAAAATCCTGATTTCATTTCAGCTGACCAAATCGTCATTCATATAATTTGAATACATCCGGGCGTTATTTTGGCTGTGTTTTCTTCTGCTGTGGTTAGAAGAAATAGTTAGAAGTGACTGGATTAATTAAAGTGCAACTTTATTTTGCTGGTCGTCTCTGCCATCTCTCGTCCTCCCTGCCTGCAGCTGGCTCCCCCCATGAAAATAGCAAAAGCTGGATTAGACCACAAGTCTTTAGTTTAGAATGA
This sequence comes from Fundulus heteroclitus, assembly GCF_011125445.2. Classification (NCBI taxonomy): domain Eukaryota; kingdom Metazoa; phylum Chordata; class Actinopteri; order Cyprinodontiformes; family Fundulidae; genus Fundulus; species Fundulus heteroclitus. The sequence continues at coordinate 15,647,628 of NC_046380.1, read as the reverse complement.
TTTTAATGATTTCCCCAGTGAATTGTCAACAACAGCCTCCATAAAGACATTTACTTGTGTGAAACAGCTTAAACCAATGCAGATGGATACACACACAGCGGATGATAAGCCAGTCCCTTTGAAATGAAATGTCCCGCATAAAGAACCTAAACTTTGCCTTAAAAGTCTCTTAGTTTACAGAGCCTTAGCTGCAAAAATAGAGTGCTGTTTAATGATGCCAGTGATATCTGTATCCAATTCATGTTTATTGTGTAAAAAGCAGCAACATTGAGATCAAAGGTCCTCGAAACCATTATGGTGCTCATAAACGTGCTTATTTGTGCATTTGTGCATGACGATGCTTGCAGAGCTCTGCCCTTTTTGAACAGAGTTGGGGGTAGGCGGGTGGGCATCGGAAGGAGTGGTTCGCCCGGGGGCACCATTAATGTTAGAGCCACCACTGCATCTGAATATTGGTAGTCTGCAAAAAGACAGTTTACAGCATCCACAATCTCATATAATACCACAGATACAATGTCTCAGAGTCATTAACGAACTAATTAACTAATTCATCAATTCATTAAGTCTTAAAAATACTGCTTATTGTCCAACCACATTATAAAAAAAGTTTTATTTACCTACAAGTTAAATATGGCCTATAATACATGGTCTTGAAGTATTATTTATACCAGTGAAATATGTCCTATGAAATCCAGATTCACATTAACATTAAAGTGCAATATCTTTTTAAAACAAACTGTCCCACCTGAACCAGAAGAGGTCAATATTTATACATTTTTATCAATTGATTGATATAAACTCTCAGCTGATTATGCAACTAGCAGTTTTTTTTCCCCCCTGTATGATGAAAAAAAATGTAGATTTAAAAAATCCATCTACATCTGGTGACATTTTGCAGTGTGCAAGACAACAAGTTCCTTACACTCACTGGTGACGCACTAAATGTGTGCAGCAGAAGAATGCACAATGTTTTGTAATATAATCCATCAAGCAGTGTGCACATACAATTAAAGTAAAAAAACTAGCCTTACATTCAGGGGCTACTATTAAGGCTAAATGCTAATTTTAGATAGAGATTTTGTGTTTTTTGTGTTGCCAGCAGGTAATTTAATGCTGAACCCCTCTTAAATCCTCACTTTCAGCTGTTTTTTCATTTATTTTTTGATTGTAGCTTTCAGATTTAACTAACACTCAATCAGTTTAGACCAAGTGGTGCTCTTATAGTATGTAGACAGAATATATAAATAACATTTGTTCCCTGAAGTTTGATCATAATGAGCAATTTTAATACTCCCTATACAGCACATTTACTCGCTCCTGAAGCGATTAAATCTCTTTACACCTGCATAAGCACATATTGTTGAAGTTACTGGTCAGTTATTAGTTATGTTCTTTAGCTGTCGAACTGCTGCTCCATGCACAAATTGTCAGTCAAATGTGTTACTTCACTGTGGAAAGCTGCATTATGTTTTCCCTCTCCAGACCTGTTTTGTGTATGTTTTAATAGTTCTGTCTCTTGGTTTCATATGTTGTTGTTTTTCTTGCTCTCTTGCAGGGTCTGACTGGTCGTCCTGGTGATGCTGGACCTCAGGGCAAAGTTGGACCTTCTGTAAGTGCAATTTTTGTGTCATAACTGTATAGATGGATCTGAAGTATTTTGTTTATTCATTGTTAGTTTGATGTATTTATTGAATTTATGAATCAAACCAGACCTGGAAGTACTCTAAAACAAAGATTTAAAAAAAAAAGACAAAATGATTACCAGAGGATTTATCTCTTTGACTGTTAGTGTGTTTATTACATACTTGTTACCATTTTGTACTTTCCTACTTTATTTTTCTTTATAGGGAAGAATATTAATAAGGTATGAAGATAAATAGTCACAGAAAATATCAAATATGTAAATACAATTTAATTTAACTTTACACAATTTGGCAAAACTGTTTTATGGCATCATACTTTCAACAATTTCTATTTTACTCCTTGTTTTGCCAAGGCTGACTCCCTCGTTCTCTCTCAAACCAAAATGACTGAGAACAAATTGTTGTTGGACATTATGTGTTTGAGACATAAAACCACATTTTCTACTTTATGAGCATGGAATAGAGGATTTGTCACTTGTCAAAGTGGGTGTGAAAGACTCCCTTGTCACACGGTCAGCACAAAGTTGTCCCTCAACAGACGGGTTCATTTTACACTCAAAGAAAGTAAAGTATGAAATGACCAAAACGGCAAAATTACAAAATCAGTTAGGGCTGAAATCACCAGTGCCAGGAAGAAATCACTATAAATAACAATAACTTAAATTCACATTACAATCGAACCCCAAAAAGACAAAAGAGGCACAACTGACAAAAAAGAAACTGACAAAGAAAAAGAGGTTTTGGATTTGTTTTAGAAGGATGCCATTGACAGAAAAGTCAGTCCTTAAAATAATTTAGAACTTTTCTAACACCTGAGGTGTTTCTACAACGATTGCCTAATAATTCTAAGGACCATCTCTACTTTTATGTTAACATCTTGGCATATAAAACCATCTTTGGCATTAAGTATGATGTGTAAAACAGCAGTTTATAACGGACAAAAATTCACTGGAGTGAGACTGAAACATGCTTATTTTCATATGATTCTACTCTAGTTCTGGTCCTGCACAGTTAGAAGGAAGGCTTTATCTTCAGTAAAAGCTGTAATTTAAAAAGCTGTTTTTGACAAATGGGGTAATTTTTCTATCAAATATAAAACGCCTGCCAAAAAAGAAAAACAGAAACTTCAAAATTCTTCCCCAAAGATTTTTTTAAATTAAAGCAATGCTTAATGCTTTTATATCATTTAGGCAGCTCCGCGGAGGCTGCATGGAGTTAGCTTTCGTCTGTATAAGAAGGAAGATATCATCTAAAAGCAATGACATAAAATCTAATGTGTTTATATCTTTTTTCATATGCAAAGAAATAACCTTACACTACAGGGATGTGTGTTTAATATCTCATATAAAACAGATGGGAAGCGATTCATAATCCAATAATAACTGCAGGAAATGTACACAGCCATCCTTCACCTGCTTTAAAGTGATTTTGGTCACAGCGTTTACATGAAGACTCACAAACAAATAATTCTGACTCAGCTCAGGCGTTTTCTAACTTGATCTTTCTCTACACTGACCTCATGTCACAGCAACGTTAGACTTTCTGTCATATCGAACACGTTTCAGTTTTCACCTGATGTCTGTGAATTTGCCAGGGAGCTCCTGGTGAGGATGGACGTCCAGGACCCCCTGGCCCTCAGGGAGCCAGAGGCCAGCCTGGTGTTATGGGATTCCCCGGACCAAAGGGAGCAACTGTAAGTATTGCATGCAAGGCTAAATCTGTCCACAATGTGGCAAGATGATTGATCTGATCATTATATCTGATTACTATAGATGATTCCTTATTTCCCCTGGTTGAACGTGTATTACAATACAATACCTTGGATTTGCACCATATGCCTTGCTCCCTTGCACCTTTTCTTCTCTAAACAAAGGTGCAGCACTGAGTGTAGCCACAGTGACATTTTGACTGACAAGTACTTCTTACGCCTGTCATTATTAGGGTGAACCCGGCAAATCTGGTGAGAAAGGACTCGCTGGAGCTCCTGGTCTGAGAGTAAGTTGACGTTTTCTACTTTAAATAATATACAAAAACTGTAATTTGGGGGGGATTTTCAGAAAGAAATCCTGTTGCCAGAGTCATGAAGACTTATAATGTATGCCAGAATTAAGATCACAATGAAATATTGATTATTTAGGAAAAATAACTTTCTAAAAACAACAATCTTTTGATTATTTTATGTGTAGAGCTTGGAAGAATCCTATAACGTAAAGCTGTGTTTTTAAACAAAGAAACATTTTGAAGATCTTCTGTTGCAGTGGTGAATTGCATTTATCTGTTATTGCCTGCTCGGTTCAGACTCCCCTAGAGAATTGTGTTTAAAAAAAAAAAAGAAAAGCTCAGTTATACATCTGAGATATCTGTCGGCTAATAACGTCACCTTTGGCTTTGGCTAAACTCATGATATCTATCTTCCTTCACTTCAGGGTCTGCCTGGAAAAGATGGCGAGACGGGCGCGGCTGGACCCCCTGGCCCTGCTGTATGTATCCTCATCTCTCCCATCTGACTCTGTGCAGCTTCAACACTGATGTTATCTCTTCCTCGTCTGAGTCTGTACTTGGGAGCACTCTTCAGTATCTCAGTTTCTCCAGACTGCCTCTACAATTGCCCTGTTTGAAACAAAAAAAGACTCCTCGACACTTATGTCTGAGCATTATGGGATGGCTGACACACAGAACAGCCTGACCGGGACTTCTCAGGACATTTAAAAATGGCGTATTTTACCTGATATTACTTTCATTATACATTTACTTATTCCATGTTTGACAATATAGCCACATTATTGAAACTTATTTTGATATTTTTCCATCAAAGTCCACGTGAATTGCATTAAATGATCCTGATTGAAAGAGGAAACAATTATTAATAATGGATTATGTGTTCAGGGCCCTGCTGGGGAGAGAGGAGAGCAAGGACAGCCAGGTCCCTCCGGCTTCCAGGTAGGCATGTCTGCTTTTACCCATAACTGTCTGAATCTAAAGTGTAAAGAATGTAACTTTTTTTCTAAATCTGTTTTTATCAGCAAACATTTTCCCTCTTTCTTAGACTTAGACATAGACAGACTTTATTGTCATTCAGCTGCACATTCACATTGTACATTTGAGCGAGATTTTGCTGCAAGGCTCCGAGAAGACAAAAGACAAACATTATGAATGTGTACTGTAAAAAAATTAAAAGTATAGAATAAAAAAATATAAAAGAAACAGAAACTCATACAAATATTTCTACATTTGTCAGGAATGTTGCAGGAAATAAAAAAAAAAAGACATTTTGTATGTTTGCATGTTATTATTTCTAATATTTTTATTTTTTTATGAGCTGGGCCAAAATAGTCTCACCATGTCCAGGCATTTTTGAAGACAAGAGGATTTTAAATAATTGCAAATGAAGAACAATCACTGAGCCTTTCCTAATTTCAGTTTCTGCTAAACTGATGAGACACATGATATAGTTTAATAAGCACACAACTGTTTTTATACATGAAAAGTATAATTATTTAGCCGTTGGACTAATACATATTCCACATTGTTGTCTTCAGCGTTAATTTACCAAGCATTTGTTTTTCCATTATCTGAACAGGGTCTTCCCGGACCTCCTGGCCCTCCCGGTGAGGGAGGCAAACCTGGAGACCAGGTTGGTACATTATTTTTTAAAGATAAATACAGCAATCAGTTACAGCGTACCCAGGCACACAGGTTAACAACCTTTTCAGGGAAGGTGCAGAGAAGTTCCTGCGTCTCTTTAGCACCTGTGCTCACATGCATGGGCAATTTCTAAATCATTAGTGACCTTGTGTTATGAAAGATATACAGACTTGTTGGCAGTATATAACTAACTGCTAAAGAAATAAAGACTATTAGTAGTGAATAATAACCGACACCAAGTAATATACTCTCAACAATAACTAGTTTAATGGTTGACAGAGAGAAAATAAATTTTGTTGGCTTTAAACTGATCAATTTTCTACACTCCTCCTGCAGCTAGCTGTGCTGCAATGCTAACATTAGCTTGTATGTTAACCCAAAGACTTATTTAAAAATGTCGTTACAATCTCTTAACTATAAAAAAATACTATGTATATATATATATATATATATATATATGTATGTATGTATGTATGTATATATATATATATATATATATATATATATATATATATATATATATATATATAAAGTATTTTTTATAGTTAAGAGATTGTAACGACATTTTTAAATAAGTCCAACCTAAAATTTTAAGGATAACGTTTTCTGCTCCATTAAGCTGCTCTATCCTTTAGTTGCTGTCTTAGCGTGAACACAGTTCAGCTGTGTCAGATACTGCTGGTACACTAACTTTAATTATGATCTGTCTAAAGATATTTAACACAAAAAGCAAAAAAATAGTTACAAATAAATAAATAATACATTAGCCTGGCAAGGTGATGGACTTACGGCATATACATGGCGTATAAGTCTGGAAAGGAGATAGTAGAGCCTGATTTAAAAGGCGGGACTTTTAGGGTCAGTGTCATCAGCTTAGAATCAATCACATAACTACAGATGTGACACAAAAAACACCAAGTGACACGCTCTGTTTGTGTAATTTATAGTCCTCGAAACATGTCATGCCATGGAGCAAACGCTCCAGTAAACAATTTTTGCTGCTTTGTCTCTAAAATCTGCGGATACACGATATACTCAAATGTACTTTCTTAATTTTCCAAGTCACCAGGCAACCAAAATCTCCATATGTATCTGTTATGATTACAGAAAAGCATTATGGGTAATTCTGCTGCTGAGAGTGATGCAGCGTAAAATCTCACCTCCCGTGCTGTGATTGGTCTGGTCTGTTTCAGACCGTAGAGTACTGACTTACACCCTGTGTGAGTCAGTTTGGCTTGCCAGGCTAATAATTCACCACTGTCTTATTTAAAAAAAAACAAAAAACAAATATCAAGTAGTTTCTGTTAACGGGGATCAGAAAACATTTATATTACAGCAAGGTAATGTTTTGACAACTAAAGTTTTTATGTCTGTCTACTAAATTAGATTTTGCCTCAGTAAGTCAAAGTAATTAAGTTTCTCAATAGTTGCATCGTTCTGGTGACGTTGGCATACACACCCTGATCTTTTGCTGACTTTACTGTCTGTTTCTCTTTTAAGGGCGTTCCAGGAGAAGCCGGAGCTGCTGGTGCCACCGGACCCAGAGTAAGTCCCTTTGAGCTCACTGTAAACCGGTTAGGTCATTACCAGAAAGGGTCTTTAGAGATACACCAGTCAAGAGTGTTTCATCCACTTCTGATATCTGGTTTTAGTTTTTATCTGCCGATTCTGAGTTTGGTGAATTTCAATCCAAGAAAACACTAGTTAAAAATGTAAATATTTATTTTAGCCTCCCCGCTGTGAATGGACAATAGTTCTTTATATCAGGAGCAGAGGCAATTTTACTGGAATGTGTGAAAGAGAGAGACAGACAGACAGACAGACATACAGACAGACAGACAGACAGACAGACAGACAGACAGACAGGGACAGAACAGTCTCTATAAATCAGGGTTTTACTGATGTGTAAATTGAAGACTAAATGATGTCAGGGTTCACATTCCAAACATCTTATTTTAGCTATTAGCAAAGTTAGCCTGTTTAGTTTTGCTAACATTACTAAAACTGCAGTTCCTAGTGAGGGTAGATCTTTACCTTAGCTCTGATATTCCTAAACGGCAGGAAACATTTTATGACAGAGATTAAAAATTCAACATTTGAAACAGAGCACCATGCTGTGTTTCAACTTTCCATCTACATGCAAACAGTTTCACTCATTTGCCTTTCCTGCAGCCTGAATGAACATGTTGCAGGAAATAATTTCCTTTTAAACTGCGTCTTACATCTCCCGTATACTGGAAACAGCGAAGTTGTTACTGAGTGTTCTTCACTCAGTAACAGTATCCAAACTGAAGAGTGTTGCCAGTGGGACCTGTTAGTGCGTATGGATGAGCTGTTCTGATCAGAAAAATATAATTTTTTTTAGTTAGCAGCAGGCAAGCCATGGGTCAGAAGTGATTGTACTGAAAATTATCCAGTTCTGGTCAACATTCGATTTCTCTGTGTATCACTGATGGGTTTAAATTGTTGCTGTTTCCCTTGTCAGGGAGAGCGTGGTTTTCCTGGAGAGAGAGGAGCTGCCGGTCCCCAGGGTTTGCAGGGACCCAGAGGCTTGCCTGGAACCCCTGGAACTGACGGACCCAAGGTGAGTTCAGTCTAGGATTGTTTTCTAGAAAAGCAGGCTTTGATCAGGTGTACCTGCGTAGCTGGTAAGCATGTTATTACGTGTCTTTATTGCCTGTAACAGCAGACACAGAGCAATCTGAGGAGATGACTGACTAACTTATTACCTCTGCCATTTGTTTCATGAGTTTTGTTTTATTTTACTTTTGGTAATTCACAAAAAAAGTTCTTGGAGGAGTCTGGATCTTAATTGTCTGGTGATTTGTCGGAAGATGACGGTCTAATGGAAGTCTAAATTACCTCTGGGTCATGAAACAGCACCCCCATTCAGTCTTCTTGGTGATGAACATTTTATTTCCCAACAGGGAATTAACTTGGTGGTTTGAAACTATTAAAAGACGTTCTAAACTGAAATCTGCTTGCTTTTCTGACTTCGCTCTATTTTTTGCTTAAGATTCAATAAATACTCCAAATAGAGTTAGAAAAAGCATCATAGCTGCACAGTTTTCAACACAACAGAAAACCGGTTTACTCATATAGTTATAGACTTCCAACAAATATGCAAACCGAGATTGGTATAGTTCTGTACCTTAATATCTCCCTTTTCCTGCTATTTTCTTCCCCAGCAAAGCCATCGGCTCACATTCTGTTCCTGCAATATTTACAGCAAGCCTCCGTTTTTGAGTCAAATCATCCATTTTTACATCTGTCCATTCCCTCCACAGCAGCAATTTGTCACTAGTGCACTGAGGGTAGAAAGAGCTCACAGCAGTAGCAGTTCTCTATCTTTTGGTTTATTATCAGCTCAGATTTTAATCCCAGTTTATAGATTTTTTTTTTCCTGTGAGGTCAGACAGGAGTGGATAGAGAGGATGAGGATTAGAGCCAGCATGAGTGTGATGATGGTGATGGGGGTGGGGTGAACAGACATTCTGTAGGTGGTATAAAAAAAAGGAAAAGCAGCAGATTTATTGCAAAAGCCGCACTGCTTTTTACGTCACTCGCTCGGGCTTAAATAAACAGTAGCTTGAAGGTACCCACAGGAAAATTTGCTGTAGCGTGAGCCTTGCTGTTTGCCTTAATGACATGTGATTGGATAGAGATACTGTGCCCTCCACAGCTTCTGCTTCATCTGAAGCTGCAGCAGAAATGGCTCTCTATAAATCCTACAAGTTCGGACCATAAGTGGAGCTGATGCAGCCACTTAAAAAAAAAAAATCAAAGACCTTATTTTCTTTAATCATGTTTTTTGGCTTTGATCTGCAGAATAGAGTTTTTCCTAAAAAGAGAAATAAAAGGCCATAAAGGTCGTCCAACAGATATGCATTTACTTATAATATTGTCTGTTCTTTGATAGCCTTGAATACAAAGCACCATCGCAGAGAAGAGTTTGCTCCTTTGTTTTCTTACTCTCAGATGTCACCATTTTGTTTTGTTTTTGAATGTTTTGTGTGTGTGTTGTTGTTTTTTGTTTTAAATGTATCTAAAAAGGCAATACGTTTTAGCAACATCAATTGAAAAAGTGTCATAAAGCACAAAACGTTCATTTTTAATTAAATGTAAAACACCTGCAGCGGAAGCCTTCAGTGTCATTCATGAAGCTAACGTGAAGTTTCATGAGCTGTCTCAACGGACTGCTACACTTGCACTCAGCCTTCTGCTTTAATCCGTAATCTGATCCGTAACAGGGAGCCATTGGACCTGCTGGTGGTCCAGGAGCACAAGGCCCGCCAGGCCTGCAGGGTATGCCAGGAGAGAGAGGAGCTGCTGGCATTCCTGGACCCAAAGGAGACAGGGTAAGCAGTGACGGGACCGTGTCCTTTTTAAGAAACAGTTTATTTAGACATGAAGCATGTGTTTTGGTTAGATGCTCATTCTTTAAGAGGCAATTAACTGTTTATTTTTTCAACCTCTTCTCCCTGCAGGGTGATGTTGGAGAAAAAGGGCCTGAAGGTGCTCCCGGCAAAGACGGTGGCAGAGTATGAGATTATCACTTATTTTTTTATTTAATTTTTTTAATGACTTCTTAAAACCATAACCATTAAGACAAAACACTTTGATTTTCTCCTAAATGTTTTAATGTTCTCAATAGTGTTTTTGGGGGAATCACAACAGAGCCATATATCATGCTGGTTTCAGTAGTTTTTCTCTCTGCTTTGCAGGGCCTTACTGGTCCAATTGGTCCTCCTGGTCCTGCTGGTCCAAATGGCGAGAAGGTCAGTGATACTTTCTTTCCTTGTGAGAGCGGCTCATTGCTCAAATCAATAGCTAAAGGTGTGAAGGAGTCACTGACTGCCTGATAACTAGTTGTGTATTGCTGGCTTGTTTCTCGTAGGGTGAATCTGGACCTGCTGGACCGTCTGGACCTGCTGGTGTTCGTGGTGCACCCGTGAGTGTTGCAGTTTCAGGGAATTTAAGGCCTTGATCTTAGACATTAAATAAAGGAAAACACCTTTTTTTTTACACAGTACACACAGAACAAACACTATCAGCTACACAGTAAGGATACACTGTATTTGAGCTAATTATCTTGGACCTTTCATTTATTGTAAATTTAGAATCAACTGGGTTAACATGAGTGACTTTTCAATTAACTTTAGGTATAAAATGAGGTATATTTCAATACTATTGCAGTTCTTGCTGAAAACAGCTACAGCTAAATGTTTACCTTATAAGAACCATGACAGTACCTTGCAGTACAGGAGAATGTAACAAGATCCAGAGAGATTAGTAAATCACCTGTTTGCTGCCTTTTTTACAAACTGTAGTACTTTTTAGTAATTTGTAAGTTTGATGTTTTTGACTACATGTTTACTTTATTTTATTTTTTGCTTCACATTCTTCATCTTTCAGGGTGACAGAGGAGAGACTGGACCTCCTGGGCCTGCTGGATTTGCTGGACCTCCTGTAAGTCTAAAAACTGGAATATGAACATCTTATTATTGTATTCTGCTTAGAAATATGACTTCAGAACCAAAATAATGAATAGATAAAGGAATTGTTACAGATTTCTATCCCATCTTACATAGCAATAATTACTTGGATCTAAACAAATGAATAACATTTATTTTATTTACGATAATAATACAAATATCTAATGTTTTGAAAGTGAGAAAGATGAAAAAGTTAAGTTTAACTGTGATACGTCATGCTTTCTCTTTGACATAATTGTGTAAGAACAGTGTAGAGTCTCAGATGTTATAAAATATTGTTGTGTTGCTCTTTGATGTACAAAGTTGTCTGACTGAAATCAGCAAAGTCACAACTAAAAGAGACTTGAGCAACTGGTTCAGCATTAATGGGACCTTTCACAGATTCAAAGGTAGCCACACTATTTGCAATAATGTAGGTGGACCAGCTGGGGCTCAAAGGTAAAATGTAGTAATTTGTTACCTGGGAGGTTTTGGGGTTGATTCCACTCTCTACCTTCTATAAATAGGTTTATACGTGTGACTTAAAGTGTAAAAACACGAGGTAATGGAAAGGTAGTAAGTATAGTGAGCTGTTTCTGTAAATGGGCTCCATGTTGCCCTGTTACAAAGGTTGCTGCTACCTTGGATTTTTTTTTTTTTTTTTTTTTTTTTTTTATTCTGAATTGGTTTAGACATAAAGTTCATATTTGTTAAAAGTAAAAATATAGGTATCTTATTTTGTGAAAACACCTGACATATTGCAACTAAACATAATTTCCTCTTGACAGCGGTGCATCTGCTCCTCAGTGTCTTGTGTATTTTATGTGCTTTATTTTATGAGGAGGAAATCTCTGGATGTGCTGCGTGACTGTCTTAAGATGGTCATTTTCTGAAGAGTCGTGAACTCTGCTCTGCTTGCCATGGGCAGAAATGTTTTTGTTTGTGCTGCAGTGCTCCCTGAAGGCCTAAAGATAACAGGCACTCAGGATAGATTTTCTATTCACCACCTTGTTTCTTGTCCCCCATAAGTTTTTATAATGTTATTTGACTTCTTTTAAGACGTTAGAAGCTGTAGATAATGCGATTATTATAGGTGGACTGGACACATTAGACCTTTTTGGTATTAATGGATGCTTATCCCCAAACTAAGATAAGATATACTTTAATGTCCCAAATGGGGAAACATGTACATACATTTTATCCACGATGCATACATCACAATATAAAGCCTCTATATCATTTAATGTTATTTTAACATTTAGATTGCAGATGGGATATAATGAGTTTTTATTATCTATTTAAAGGTAGAGTCAAATGTTTTGTGTTTTTTTTTTATAACTAGGCAGAGAAATCACATGAAAAAACATCTCTCCTATATCAACTGTGGTCTAGAAGTGAACATGTGCAGCCAGCAAGCGAAAACACACAATGAATGTGCACGCACACTGCAGTTATGTGAGCGCACAGTGATTGGTATGTGGGACAACCAATAGATAAGGCGATACCCACGGAACTTGAGTGAGGTGAGAGCAGGAACAAAACTTTACCGAACCGTAGGGATTGGTCAGAGTTTTTACAGGCCTGCAGCTCCCACAGAGGATGATACTTTTAGGATGGAAGGACCATATCACTCAGTATAACAAAAACAGGATCACCAACAGCTTTAATAGCCCAGTTGTTAGGCTCATCGTTTTTTCCTGGCTCACAGGAGAAATGTCGTGAGCCTGGAAAATTATGAGCCTAACGACTCTCCATTGAGAGGGGCGATCAGTTCTAGGTGAATCTACATGCGAATCTAAGCTCTAACGAGGCCTCCCAAGCAGGTCTATAAAGCTTGGAAAGCCACACTACTCCAGACATTTTAGCCCCATTTATACTACCCGTGTTACACCGATCCTTGCCGTTCCATTTACACTCAATAGTTATCTCCGTTACCGAGTTCGGACCATTCTCGGCACGGTTAAGAAAGGGTAGTGTAAATGGAGCTTTTCAATTGAGAAAGCTTCCTGGATGGGAAGCAAAACGTCTTCAGCTTCAGAATAGAAGTCCAGTTGTTTTGTTTTTTAACCGTTTTTTTGGATTGCTGACATGGGCTAACGTTCAAAGCAGTAACAATTGTTAGATACTATGAATCAATGCTCTCAATGCCCATGATTCCTACTCCTGAGTCTTACTCATCACGGGGGCGACAGGCGTGTGTCTGACTGAGATCCTTTTGTACCTGAGCGCAGGGTTTTGATGACCGTTTCAACCAATCAGAAGATTCAACTGCAATTTTTACTGTTCAACCCTAAGAGGTCAGCAAATATTGCAGAACTAAACAAGTTTACATCAAAATATTAAAAAATGGCCCAGTGACATGAAAGTAGCACCCTTAGGCCCAGTTCATAGAGTTCAACTATAAAAAAAAGTTGATTTTGGGAAAAGTTGCACTTTAAATTCTTTATCTGTTAACTTTGAACAAAAAAACTTTTAAAACATTTTAATTCACAATTACAGTTGAGCTCAATTCAGTTTAGTTATGTGTCAGGGTAATTTGTAAACAGGTAAAGTAATTTACACATATTTGTCCCTATATGCATATATCCCTATATGAGTTATATCCATATATGAATCCAGTTTAAGCCAATCCATATCGTTCCAGTTAGATTCAGATATAATTGCACTCTGTCCAGTTTAGTCCAAAGTATAATTAAATATTATCACTTCCATTTGATCATTTATTGCCATTTGATACAAATTATCCATGTATCTAAGGAGGCCTGGCCAATTAAATCACTGCTTTTGCAGCAAGCATGTGGCGACAGTGGAGAGGAATCCCTCTCTGTTACTAGAATAAAATAGGAGACAGAAAAATACAGAAGTACTGAGCCAGGAGAACTTAATGAATAGTGTCTTCTATTTCTATCAATTAGTTTCTATTTCCATTAAACACACATTTTACATTTTCTTACAAACAGGGATGTACACTGACACTAACAGCATATATTTAATATCCATTTGATATCGGATATACAGTTTTAAACTAACTATTACAGAGATAAAATAAGATTATTCACCTTTAGATGATAACATGGGTATAATTTCTAAAGAAAAAATATTTTACTATAAATACTTAGCAAAAAATTATCCAGGCACAATTAAATGTATCCATTCTAATACACGCATTGGCCTCCAACTTCAAGGTTAGCTCAAAGGAAGTTTCTACAAAATGTGAAAACGTTTAACTTGTTTTTTAATACTTGAAAGTCCATTCATACACTAATACATCAAGGAGAAACATTTTCCAAACTCCTTGTGGTCCTTAGTATTGAATTGCAGCACACATCAACCTGCTATTACTTTTTTATTCTCTGCCATTATTTTTTCATTCTCTGTGTTGATGAGAAAATACAAAAATGTAGAATTTTTAATCAAGTAGAAATGAGAATCAAATTTTCATTACGTTTTCTTCTCATTATAACATGACATCCAGCTGACACAACCTTTCCTTTTTATTGACACTATCTGAAAACATTCAGTCGAGAAGCTGCCTTTGCCAGTCGGTTCCTCCAATTTAATTTCTGTCTTGTTTCCTTAGAGTATAATTATTTGGAAAGAAATGAGTTTGAACACTGTCAGAAGTCATAGCTTGTGTTATTTCTTTTTTATGCTTTAAACAGAAATCAAATGAATGGTTTTCATAACCCAAATCCTTCCAAATTAATTTCATCAATACGTTTTGTTAAAACATTTATCTCAAGGCTTTTTTTCCCTAAAGAATACAACTATGATTAATTATAGATTTTATGTCAAGCTGAGTATCACTGCAAGGTCTGCAAATATTCTTGACTCACAGCTTACATACTGTAACGTCACAGCTCATCACCTGAAAGACCGAAAACAAACAACCAACAGCTTCTGCAGCTATTTCAAAGCTTGTGTCAGTTTTACTCAGGAGGCTGCCGCATTTTTAATCAAGTTTTCTATCAAATAAAACGATAACGAAAGACATCTGCTACAGCGCTTTCACATGGCCATGTAAGAGGATTGATGCCATTTTCCACTTTATTATATTACAGCCATAAACTTCAACACATTTTTAATAAGATTTTATGTGAAATAACAAAAACAGAATACCAGTTCATTGCGAGGTGGAAATAAAAGGATATATGTTTTAGATTCTTTTTGTTACTGAGCTCTGTACAGCCTGTCATCCAAAAATGTAAAGACCATGGCACAACTGCAAAGCCTTCAAGACATGCCTGACAGTCTGAGCTGACAGGCCAGTCAAGGAGCACGTTAATCAAAGGCAGCCAAGAGGCCCATGGTAACTCTGGAGGACCTGCAGAGATCAACAGCTTGGAGAATCTGCCAAAGATGACAACCATTAGTCATGCCCTATCACAACAAGGACTGTTATTGAAAAGTGGAGAGACGAAAGCCATCGTTCAAAGTAAACCACGAGAAGTCCTGTTTAAAGTTTACCCCCAACCCTGTGGAGGTCACAGTAAACATGTGGAGACCAAAACGTAACCTTTTCAACCTACGCCCAAAGCCCAATGTGTGGCAGAAAGCTCTTCACAACATCCTGAACGTACCCCCTCCGCCATGAAGCATGGCGGTAACACTATTATGCTATGCGTTATCTATTCATTTAGCATAGACAATTAATCTGGTCAGAGTTGATGAGAAAATGCCAGGAGCTAATTAGAGGACAACCGTTGAATAAAACCTGGAAGACACTTTAAAATACTTAAAATTTGGGGAAAGGTCCATCTTCTAGCAGAACAGATGACCCTAAACAAACAGCAAGGGGTAAAACAATCATTTATATCACAGCATATTCATTCTTGGCTATTGCTGGTTTTAAGTATTCAGCACTGACTCATTGAGCTCAATACAAATGTGCATTATACTTTTCATGTTTTTCTTTTTTCAATTCATAAACATTTTTGAAAACCAATTGTAATTAACTTGACGATTACTGTATGTGCCACTTTATGATTGATCTCTCACCTGAAAACCCAAGAAAATAGTTTAAACTTGCCTAAGCTACGGCTGAGCATTGATTGTTAATGTCTTTACAGTAAATGTCACTTCCTGCTACTTTCAAAACAAACGTATGCTGTGAAAGCTCATACAGCTTCAAGTGACAGCGGTACAGTTTCACTACAATGGAAAATCCAAAAATGATAAATGGATTAACAACATTTTAGTATTAACATCTAAAAGTAATCTTGCGTTGCACGGACAGAACGTCTAGAAACCAACAGGCAGAATCAACTCATCCCCAGTTTAGAGCAGAGTGTGACAAACAATTATAATTATGCACATCTTTTTTTTATTTTTTTATTCCCAGGGTGCTGATGGACAGCCTGGAACCAAGGGAGAGCAGGGAGAAGCTGGACAGAAGGGAGATGCTGGAGCCCCTGGACCCCAAGGACCATCCGGTGCCCCTGGACCCGCAGTACGTGCCATTATTAACCCAGCTGTTAGCTTTGTTCAGATCTAGGTTAATGAGGACCCAAAAGGTTGAATGTCTGCTGTTTGGGCAGCGGAAACGTCTTTTTTTCTCTCTCATTGTTAAACATTCATACACAGTAAACACCAAATCAGGCTGACAGCTGACCTTGTAGGAGACTGTGATACACCTGCCAGAAGAAATAAAAACATAGCTGAGGCAAACAGCTGTACATGAAACAGAAAACAAAGGTCAGATTCTGATTGATTGTCCTATGTTTTATTCCAGGGTCCTACAGGAGTTTCTGGACCTAAAGGTGCTCGTGGTGCTCAGGGTCCTCCTGTAAGTGTTCTCTTGAGAACATTTGTATTATTTTTGCTTGCTGACGCTTGTACGTGTAGAAACCTTCGTTTTGTGACTTTGTTCATAAGTGATGTTTCTGTTAGGGTGCTACTGGTTTCCCTGGAGCAGCTGGGCGCGTTGGACCTCCTGGCCCCAACGTAAGTTCACAGTTCAGATAACCCCACCGGTGTCCGTCCACTAATAAGAATAACAGTACTGTAATTATTCATAACATGCACAATACAATTCAGATCAAATAAAACAACAGAGAGCTGATCTTTTTGAAAAGATTGAAATAAAAACACCAGAGGTAAACATAACAGCAACCATTAAAATATACATTTAAAGCATAAATAGAAATTGGTAACGAAATGTGAAATATCAAGATGGAAAGATATTCAGGACACACGCAATTTAATTTGAAGTTAGGCTTCTTATGAAAAAAACGCCTTTGCAAGTGATTGAGAAGACAGAAGTGGAAATTAAATAACTTACATTTTTTGTTTATTTAAAGTAGGATAATTGGCAAACACGATGCAGAGGTTTGCAGACTAGTGGCGTTTTTACACAGACAGGAAGGTTAGGTATCGACCTGCCAGCGTGTCAGATCCAGCGGAGCCTACAAAGGCCTCTGTTTGTACATATATATGCAGTTAAGATGAATGTTATTTATAAACCTGACTGATGTAGGATTAATATTAGTTTCATTCGACCAAGACATTTGTTTCTGAAATCACCATTTAATTAAAAAATTGTACTTCATGGCCCAGATTCGAGTCCTGGCCTGTGGACCTTTGTCACGTGTCTTTCCTATCAGTTAGCTATCAAATAAAGGGCACTAGTGCCAAAAAACAAAACAAACTGGTACGTTAAAAATGATTTATGAACTTCTAAATAATCAATAGAAAAACCTTTATAATATGACATCAATCTAACCTTTCTTATATTTAATCAGCTTTTTTCTTCATACCTCCTATCTTTCAACTGACCTCCAGTCATAAGAAAGATGTCGGTCAAATTAAAAGACTAATTTAAACCCGAATCTGCTAGGTTAAAGTATAGCTGCAGCAAGTTCTGGGCCATCTCGCATTTGATATCTTTGATACAGCCATTTGATCCCCCTGTGGTTTAGAGCGATGCCCAGCTGTGTGTTGTCAGGATGGGGATATAAAACTCCCACCATGCTGGCAGACAACATGTCCCAGAAGAAACGTGTGCAAAGTAAACAGGGGAGTCCAAAAAACAGACCTCTGTTCAACCACACTAAGGATAACTTCACACTTGCTACCAACACGTTTAAAGATCCGACCTGCAAAAAAAATAGTAAAATAACATTTAGCCTATATTACAAATGCCAACTTTGTGTTGGAAACGATTCAAGAAAATCCATTGATCAGAAAAAATGTAGCCGCTCTGTTGACTGACATATAATAGTACAGTGTGTGGTGATAAGGCAATCCTGTCAGGTGCAGTTTAAAAAAGAAAAGACGTGTCTGTCAGTGGTGGGGTTTTGTGTTTTTTCTTCCTTATTTGCATGTCAAGTTAATAGGCTGTCGATGTTTATTCTGTAAATCACATAAAATGAGAGATTTATTAGCACTTTTTTGCCATTAGAAGCTCCCCAATTTAACACGAGCATGATCTTTAGGAAAAGACAATATTAGATTAATTTGCCTGGATTTGTTTTCCTGTAGGGAAGTAGCTGTAATGCATTTAACCTCCTTGATCTGACACCTACACATATTCCCACAGCTATTTCTCTTAAACAGCCAGACCTTTTGTTTTTTAGATAATTTCTAATATTAAAGCTAAAGATTAAAGTCTTTAATCATTTAGCACAGGTAAAATGTAAAGGCAACCTTCTTATTTTGACTGTTTTACAGGACCTTTGAATAGGAACATCAGCTTATGGTCATGCTGTATTATTATATATTTTTTTTTCAAATGCTTCTCAGGGTAACCCTGGACCCCCAGGTCCTGCTGGCTCCCCTGGAAAAGATGGACCGAAAGGCGTGAGGGGAGACGGTGGACCTCCAGGCAGACAGGGTGATGCTGGACTGCGCGGTCCTGCAGGAGCTCCGGGAGAGAAAGGAGACGCTGGAGAGGACGGACCTCCTGTGAGTCTGCTCACACAAGCCCCCGGGAGAGAGGCTTTTGTCTAATGTGAAAAATGTGCGACCTTGTTATGCTGAAAATACCACGGTGGTTCCTGTTGCACCCACACATACTGGTGCATGTAGGTGCATGATTTAAAGCAACTCCAAAGAGAAGAAAATAATGGAATGTTTTTGTAGTCTTCATCGTGAGCCACTTTTATGTTTTTTCTCTCCAGCTGGACAGCCAATTTTAGCAGTAATGGACATGCTCATCATTAATACACAGAGCTGTCAGGGTCCATCACCGACTCTAATAGCAGACTAAGACATATGACAGCACAAGGCATCACAATCTGGGAGCAGTGTGATGACAGGACCCCCGGCTTTTACCTCAGAGTTGCACACGCGCGCACACCCAGCAGTTGCTAACAGATGACAAGTTGTGTCAGGATAATGACGGGTCGTGTCCCAGGGGCAGGAAGGTGGTCGGGCTTATCCTGCTGAAACGCTGAGACTGTGCTGCCATGAGACCGTCTCTTCCCAGCGGTCCCGTCCCGTATGTGAAACCCTGAGTCTAGTATCAGCGCATCAAACGGCTTTGTCTGCTGAACGGTGCGTCTCGGCTGTCACTTACGGTCAGGTGTTCACTGTGAACACGGTGTCAGGAGCTGCGAGACATTTTGACAGAGCAGCCTCAAGAGTTGGGAGAAGGCGATGGAGAGATTCATCTGCATCTGCGGCTGGGAATAAAATGTGTCACCATTGAAGGAAAAAGAATGACTACAGACTCAAAATGTTCGGTGTGAGAGACCTATACCACTCCAGCCGTGTTTTTTCTGATGGTTTTCTTTTCCTCTTAGGGTCCACCAGGTCCCTCGGGTCCTCAGGGACTGGCGGGTCAGCGCGGTATCGTTGGTCTGCCCGGACAAAGAGGTGAAAGAGGTTTCCCTGGTCTGCCTGGACCCTCTGTAAGTGACGTGAAATCACAACACATTCAAACATGCAAACCTGAATCTCCCCCAAGGAGAGACATTTAAAGGATTAATTTGTTCAATAAGCTCATGTCCAAAATGAACAGAGAATTTAGAAGATGCCACTTTTTCAGCAACCAGCTTCCTCCTATTTGTTTTACTGTACAGATTTATATCAATTTAAAGTTGATTAAAAAATACAGAATGACAATGTAAAGAAATTTAATTTTGATAAAATATTAAATTTGTTCACGCGATGTAATGTCTATTTTAAATATAAATCTTTAGAGCAAAAAACAAACATCTCAATATTTCTACAGTAGCTGATCCAAGAGTTCAATTAAATTTGACAGAATGTCTGGATTTATACTATTTAGTGCTTTTTATATACCGTTATTTTCTTATAGAAATCAAATCGTCAGTTAATTGACAAATTACATTTTCACATTGATTAAAATGACCTTATTATCAAAAAATTTACAAAAGCAATAAGGTAGAAAACTGGTAGTGAGTATATTCACAAAGTATAATACAATACACGAACACAGTATTACATGAATTAGATCATTAGACTAAAAAAAAAACTGGCAGTTCTGAAAGTTATCATTCCTTCCTAATAGATTTATCTGGTGGGATGTATTTTTATTTTATTTTTTCTTAGCATCCAGTGGTTCCCTGTCACTGTTGCAAGTAACGCTATACCTATTAAACTGTAAGTAATATCATTTTTCACAGCAATAAAGAGAAGACAACAGGTCTAGATGGGAAGAGCAAAGAATTTAAACGCATATTAAGCAAACATTTGATTCAACATGAACAACAAAAAGCATAAAACAGACTAATGAACCATAACAAGAGCTCTTAATGTGACATCAAACATAAAACCCTGCTTTGGTTGTCCTTTCTTCTAATTCTGATTCATTTCTAACATTTGGGAAATATTTTCCACAAACACTATTAAGTCAGTCTCCAGGAGAATTAACATTATCGGGCTGTTCTTGCAAAACCGGTCAAGAGAAAATAATAAAGTGGGATGTAACCTATATCTGCAGCACATAACATTGCTTGTTTTTGCATTTTTTTTCTTTACTAGCTCAAAAAAATTAATTAAACTTCAATACATAAGAGTCACAAAAGCATATTTTTTTTAGCCTTTTAGTCCTAAATTCAGCATCCCCCAAAACCAGAACCTTAAACCAACCCAGCAGTCGTTGTGACTTCAGCTGCACATCAATAAAATGTAGGTCTGTTTCTTTCACTGTTGTCACAAAATCTGACTTTAAACAGACAGACACATAAACACCTTCTAAAGAATTGAAAACTGCTTTTGCAGCAGCTCATGCAAGACTGAATGTCTACTCACAAACACATTTTCTCATGAAGACACACAAACACACACACACACACACACACACACACACACACACACACACACACACAGAGTCAGAAGGTGAAAGCATCACCAACCCTGCTGTCACAGCTCTTAATAAATATTAATGAATCTACCATATGAGCACAATACTGACTGTTTTGGCACTCTGTACAGTAAATGTGGGAAATCAGCAGATGTGCTCTGGACTGACAATCTGTTGTGTCCTAATTTGATCAGAGTCAGAACACATCTCACATCAACCAGGGCTTTTCTCCTCATGTTCCTGTCTGATGGAGATTACACTACGGCATATGATTGAAGAGCTTCCTCCGCTTACATCCAACACTTTTTGATGTATGACATGAACCATGTCCCCTACTTGCAACATCTCAGCAGGCACGGCCCCATCATTAATAATTCACCAGTGTGCATGAAGGAGATTCCAGTAAATCAAAACAAACTCTCCAAGGATTGAGCTTTTAATGGCAGATAGAGCTGCAAATTATGCTTCAGTCATATTCTGCAGGTTTATTCTGTGTATCTGGGCCTCACTGTATTTTCTTTCAAGTTACTGTATTTAAATTTGCTTTGAAATCTTTTCTAATAAGTCACAGTACAAAGTCCAATTTTCAACTGTATTGTAATAAGCTGTTTAAATCCAACAGCTGAATGGATCTGTGCAAACTCCCTGACCATAATGTAATTACTTGGTCATTTTTGTTTCTGGACAGACAAAAACATAAAGGAAACACATCCAATACTACTAGGAAATATTGGTTTTCAGATAAATTAAAAGAGAATATCATGTAGCTGCAAGAAAATACCACGTTTAATATCTAAATTTTGGAATAGTTGTTTTTATACTTCAATATAGCACCAGAAGTAATGCATTTAGGTTGCAGGGTGACAAGAAAGTGTTTCAAGATAAGAATAGTCTGGAGTTTGGGGAAAGAGGTCAACTGTTCAGTCTCTAAACTAAATAATGTGCCTCAGTGGATCTAAAGCAACACCTTTACTAGACTTACAAGCATCTTTTGAAGATTTATGTTTCCTTTTTCTTATCGAAAAAAAATACTAATTTGTGTTACTGTAAAAACAATGAATTTGTATTAGAATATACAGCTGAACATCAGAACCTGAACTGCTTGTAGATCAGAGAGTTGTGTCATTCAAACTATATTTTTTTCAACATACAATAATGAGTCGTCCTTATTCCTCTCAGGGTGAGCCTGGAAAGCAGGGAGCTGCTGGCGGTCCTGGAGACCGTGGACCCCCTGGACCCGTTGGACCACCTGGGCTTACTGGACCAGCTGGGGAACCTGGAAGAGAGGTTAAAAAATAACGAATACAAAACATGTGTTTGATAGACTCATTGAAACTCGAGTTTCTGACTTGGATTTGAATGAAACACTTCAGAACATTATATAATGAAGGAGCAAACAATATTAGCACTGGGATTAAATGGTGGTAACTACATGATAGCAAAGACTAAACAAAAAGCACATTATTAGATTAATAGAGAATGTTAACAGCTGTTCATGCCTTTCAATGTTTTTTATAAAAATACATAATATGGATTTTTGAATGAAATGGGGGGAATCCACTGCTTTACTAATTTAGAAAATAATTTCAAGCAGTTCTTAAGGTTTTTTGAATATTGCTTAAAGTTTCGAAGATAAGAAGATAGCTGTTTAAAGGTCTTGTGTTAAATTAGACCAAAGGTCTGATCCTGTACAGGATTTCAATTCCTAACCTAGAACGGTACGGTCTTAAAGACAGGCTAGATCACAGGCATTTGATGAGAAAATGTATAACCTGACTATCAAGCATTTAAGACTTGGCTTAGATTTGGACTGGATATGCAGCTAGTAATTTAGTTTCACTTTCAAATGAGAAATGGTGAGGCATTGAAATGGCCCACAGTTTGCGTCACTCATACATTTGCATTGTGTCCCATTATTGTGTTTGGCTGCACCGGGGCTCATTATACAGCTAATATTTATTCACGAGGACACCCGGTTAGAATTAATTAACACTCGAATTTTGTCTAACAGGGCAACCCTGGATCTGACGGACCTCCTGGTAGAGACGGTTCTCCTGGAATTAAGGTAAACACAATTTACAAGTGGTCATATCATCTGTAATGCATAATGCTGCTGTAAACCGATTGGCTATTACACTGCAACCACACAACTACCATTGCCATCAAACCAGGTCTGAGTGATCAAGAAACAAAAAACAAAGAACATCTGGGGTTCTGCTGCATGGCACCCCTAGATACTTCTCTATGGGTCGTGGCATCCCACAGATCCCATTTGTACCAGAGGAGACAGAAATACCTCACCTCTGTCATCTTCTTTGGGTCCTTGCTTGGCAATCTTTTGCAGGATCCACTTATGTCCTGCTGATAACTGCATTTATACTGTAGGGAAGAGCTGTCTCCATGTAGGGCTTGTGATTAAACATTGATTGTGTACAATAAAATGTTATTTGTCCAAACAAAAGTGAAAAGTGAAAGGCAGCATGGGGGTTTTCTTTTGGGAGTTTGTGGTGCAGTCTCTGTGTTATTAATATTTTTGCAGCTTTTTACACAGTTTTTAAAAAAATGGCGTTAATTTTCCCCCGTTTAAACAAGTAGAATTACGTTTAGGTTTTTTTTTTTTTTGTTTGTTTGTTTTTTCCAGCTGATGCAGCCAAATAACCTGTGGTAAACTCTGCAGTATTTTTTTTTATCTGTATCATCTAAGACAATCTCCCCAGTTGACACACTGTATCCTCCAAGACAAATTATTAGATAAAGGAGCTATAAGTAAGATATTTACTGTAAAATCAACGTAACTCATTCTCATATCTCAAGTGGGATGGAAGTAACATTCCCTAATCAGTCCTCTCCATCAACAATGTCTTAGTCAATTTTTTTTCCTTTCAAACCTAGAGGTACAGTCCGGAACTACTTCAGTTCAGACTGCAGCTCGTGTTTATTTCCTGGTTCCTGAGCCAATCATATGAGAGTTCCCAGGGTTCCCAAAACAGAGCACAGCGTTTGGTATTTTATTCTGACAAAAGAGCTGCAGCCTGCAAACATGGAAGCCAGTAAGAAAAGCGGACCAGAAATAGAACAGAATACGACAACATATACCTATCCTGTGTAAGTAAGAATTCACAACAGCAACATACCGTTTTCAAACGGCATATTAGATTGTTGTGATTGGCATGCTGTTGTACCGATTTGAGCCACAAGGTATCAGTATTACTTATAGCTCCTTTATATTTTCTCATTCTTATCTTGAAAACTATACACAAAATAAGCCCACGATGTTCACCCTGCTGTTGTATCTTCTAATTTGTAATCTTTTTGCTGCAGGGTGACCGTGGCAACACTGGTCCTGCTGGTGCTCCTGGTGCTCCGGGTTCTCCTGGTGCTCCCGGCCCAGTCGGTCCCACCGGAAAGCAGGGAGACAGAGGGGAGTCTGTGAGTAACGACTCAAACACAAGCAAAGTTATCTCTCAGTCAGATGTTTTCTAAAAACTTCTTTTTTTTTCTTCTTTTTTAAACTTACCAAATAATAAAGGGTTTTATTCCCTGGGGTATATATATATATATATATATATATATATATATATATATATATATATATATATATATATATATATATATATATAGTCAAATGTGCTGTAGCAAGGCTTAATTATTGCTAGACATACAGGCAAATCTGGTGTGTTATTATCTTTACCACTTCTTGTATTTGTTAGGGTGCTCAAGGACCAGCCGGACCTCCAGGACCTGCCGGTGCCAGAGGAATGCCTGTAGGTTTGCCACCAGGACACTTTAGAATGACTTCCAGCCACTACAAACAGAAATGGCCGTTCCTTGTTTAACTTCTGACAGTTTACAATTTTCACAAACAAACAAGGTTTCAATAGGATGTTTACCACTTATTCCTAGGGACCCCAAGGACCCCGCGGTGATAAGGGTGAAGCCGGAGAGTCTGGTGAGAGAGGACAGAAGGGACACAGAGGTTTCACCGGCCTGCAGGGTCTCCCTGGACCACCAGTAAGGAGCCATATTTAATCTAAATATGTCTGTACCTTATTCCTTTGTGGTATGCTCTTTCATTGTTTATTTTATATTTGTCTCTGTGTTTTCTCTGCATTAGGGTCAACCTGGAGACCAGGGTGCCACTGGACCTGCTGGGCCATCTGGACAAAGAGTGCGTACAAACACAACCAACATTTTTGCAATTAAATCTGTAAAACTGATTACATTTCACTTAAATCATCATAATTTTTTAGTACAGCAGTCTAATTAGACTGATTAATTGACAGTTAAATACATTTTGTTAATATGCATGATGCCATACAGTAAACATTCATGTTTTCGCACAAATAAGGTTTATGTTATCAACACCTCCATCTGCAGGGACCACCTGGACCTGTTGGACCTTCTGGAAAAGATGGTGCAAATGGTTTACCAGGACCAATTGGACCCCCTGGACCTCGTGGTCGTTCTGGAGACTCTGGTCCCGCTGTGAGTACTCACAAGAACCTAACACCCTCTTTTTTCTTGTTGATTTTATTCTGCGAACTAGCGTCTACAAAATAGAATAAATGTAAGTACATGTTTACCAGCAATTAATTACCAAAATCAAGGTAAAATTAAACAACCAAACAGAAAAAATGAATATGTGTATCAAACTCACATCCAAGACAGCTGTCAGTGCGGCTCATTATGCTGTTAACTCTGCTAAAAGCATCATATACTGCATTTTTTATTTAGTTAGTTGAAATCACTGCATACAGGCCCTTTCAAATGTATTACCAACATTTTTTCATGCTGTAGCCAAAAAACGTAAGTATTTCTCTAGGATTTTATGTGATAATTAAACTCAAAGTACAGCAGCATATGTTTATGCAGTGGAAGGGTCCACTCTTTTCACTTTATTTTGCCAAATATATATGTCACTAGTGTTCCCATGAATCCAGCACAACAAATTGCCTTCAGAATTCAACCTAATAAGTAAATAGAGTCTACCTTTATTATTTAATCTTAATCCATCTGTTGTGTGAAGCCTCAGAGTTTTATTCGTGAACAAACAGCATCATGAAAAACAATGAAATTAGCAGATAGGACAAGGACAAAGTGGTGGAAAAGTTTAAAGGGCCTATATCAATCAAAATCAGCTTTTTTGAGCTTTTAACTATGGTATAATGCGATTACATCTTCAGAATCATGGCCAAAGTGCTATCTTGCTTAATTCATGCATTTCTGAGTAATTCTCGTGGATTCTGCTTGTTCAGCAGCGGCCTCTCCCTGCCATGGAGAACAAGCGGCCATGACAGGTCTACATAGAGCGGCCATTACCCGTCCTTTATGCTCAAAGATGAGATGAAGGGGCCTTTTAGCACCTGATCTGCACATTAACAGCAACTGCTGTATTTTTAGCTATAGACATGTTGCAAAATCATGTTTTCGGCTGCAAGAGGTCTCGGACTTTGTTCAGCTATCCTAAAGAAGAACATAATTGCCAGGAGTGGTTGGATTAAATTTTTCGGAGCACGTTGGTGTTTGTCTGTGACCGTCACTTCATGATGACTTCTTGGTGAACCTCGGTGAACCATAAGCAAGTCGCTTGCATTCAGACGCTTGCACTGAATGCAAGCGTCTTTCTTTCGGGTTTAAAAAATAGCACCAGAAAAGGACCAATATCTCATAACAAATGAATTCTCTGTAGTGCTAAAGTCAGTATTTCATCATATAAATGCCTATAGTTGACTTTGGAAGCCTTAACCACTGGAATAAAATAAGAGAAGAACGAATGTTTCCTAGTTTTGAATTATTGGACTATATGGTGTACAAGTTGTGAAATTTTGCCAATACACAATATTTTTTCAACTAAATGACAGAGAGACAAAAAAAGTGAACAGCATTCATTTTCTTCATCATGCTTAAATGGGCACAAACTCATCAACAAAAATATAAAGAAAAACTTTGATGCGGTGTTTCAGAAAGAACTATAATTACACTATTGTCATCATTATTTATAATGATATACGTAAAACTATTAGAAAGTAACATTTTAGACACTTTCGCAAATAGTTTTCCTTCTCTTCATTTTTAATATGAAACATTGTAATAAAGGATTATTTAACATTAAAATGGCAGGTATGAAGGAAAGCACTGAAGATTAAAACAACTGGTTTTCAATGCATGCATTGCTCATAATAAAGTATAAAGTCCTAGACAGCACCGAGTACAGAAAATCGCTGCTCAGCTGAAAACATGAGCAATGAGAAAAGCCTTTTTGATGTATTTGTTTTTTATGTAGCACTTATTTAGCCAATCATTCAAAACAAGTTGTTATTCACAATTGTGGCCTTGCAAAAACCCTCTTCAGAAAATTTTGTAAAATTATATGTATATGTCTAGATCAAGAGACGGAAGAATAAATCCTGCAGTGCTTAGCAAAACGAGAATTTAGGAAAGCTGCATTTGCTAAAGTAAAGTAAAACAAATTCTCCCTTTCTGGATTGTGTTTCAGGGCCCCCCTGGAAACCCTGGACCCCCTGGTCCTCCAGGTCCCCCCGGTCCTGGTATCGACATGTCTGCCTTTGCTGGCCTGGGTCGGACAGAAAAGGCTCCCGATCCTCTCAGGTACATGAGGGCCGACCAGGCCGCCGGGAATCTCCGTCAACATGACGCCGAGGTCGATGCCACTCTAAAATCTCTCAACAACCAGATTGAGAATATCCGCAGCCCTGAGGGGTCCAAGAAGAACCCCGCCCGCACCTGCAGGGATCTGAAACTGTGCCATCCCGACTGGAAGAGCGGTGAGTGACAATGAAAGGAATTGGCAAAACTGGGGCAGACTGGGTTCAGACTGGGAAAGTTCATGAGAAATGAGAACTTAACCTAAAATGTAGTTCGTGCTGTAGAGAATGTTTGTCATGTGCTGATCTAGGATCTGTTTTCACAACAGTATGCCAAACTATTCAAGGCATTCCCAATGGGTTGAAGCTTTTAATCAGCTGGACTGGAACAGTGATGCATGGGAGTGATCCCACCCTGGAGGCTAATATTATTTTTTTCTCTGCTTTTATTTAGGTGAGTACTGGATTGATCCCAATCAGGGCTGCACCGTTGATGCAATCAAGGTCTTCTGCAACATGGAGACCGGGGAGTCCTGCGTGAACCCCAAGCCTGCCAAGATCCCACGCAAGAACTGGTGGTCCAGCAAGAGCAAGGACCGCAAACATGTCTGGTTCGGAGAGACAATGAACGGAGGATTCCACGTAAGATCTGCAACCTGTCTCAGTTTTCTTAGTTTATATTACATTAATGTTACTGTTTATGTTTTGACACAGTCAAAAATAGAATAGATGTGCATGTTCATCCTTCTGTGTACAGACTACATGGTTATACATGTGCATGTAATCTTGCCCTAAATTACAGTCATGCAAATTATTAATTTCATTGTTACAAATAAATTCCAAAATGGAATATAAAGTTGAAAACACAACTAGATTTGAAACATTTACCAAAAAAAATATAAGCCAAAGTATCTGCTCCAGAGTTTCTCTTGTGGGTCATTTTTGGAGGTCCCAAAAACCACTGCAAAAATGGTTGCTGTTCTATTCATGTTTTGGGTGCTATTTACTGTGCTTGTTATAAAAAAAACTTTCTGATTAAATTCCCTAAGGGCTTTAAAATAAAATGTATACCGTGCAATAGGGAAAGGGACATGCTTACTTTAAAGCCATGACAGTCTGCTGAAAATCACCAAACCATCAGCCCAGTTCATAATTACAAAGACACCACTGGTTACATAGGTTTCTGATACGATTAAAAGCATTTACGCTGTTCTCATTTGCAAATGTGTATTCGCACACTTCAATCTCTCGGGACTGTCTGGTGAGACATCCATGCAAACTGTGCAATTCTACAACTAAATTATTGCACAGTATTGTAGACTGCTATCTTTTTGACTTGGAAATTAATCCCTTAGCTGCTAAGGACTATATGCACACTTAAGCATATACTGTTAGGCAGTGCAATCAAAAAGTTTGTTAAAAAAACTTTTGGAAAGGTTATGTCTGCATGTTATCTGTAATTATGTGCATTGTGAGCCAGCACCTGCCCCACAAATAATTTCACTATGGTAACACATAATGACGATAAAGCTTCTTGATTCTTGATGACGGGATACCAAAGTATCACATCTTTTAAAAAATTCTAACTAGGGCTGGGCGATAAATCGATTTAATTGATTAATATGAATTTACAATTTTTAAAGATTTTATTTTTGGAAAATCAGGATTTTATTTTGCCAGTGCACTCATTGGGCTTTCATGAAGAGAATAGCATGCGATGCAGAATATATGTTTAGGAAATGTAAATGGGAAACTTTTTTTACCATAATACAAAGCATTTTAATTTACTCATTTATTTCTTTTTTTCAAATTTAGCCATTTAAACGAGTGAAGTGAAGCCTGTCAGCTCATTGTGTAAAACCTCTAGCAGCAAACATTTTGTTAGACTTTCATTGTTTACAACGGCAGGGCAGCCATCTTGGTTTACAAGCATGTTTTATAGCTTGTATTTAGTTGTACTTTGAATTCAGGTCAACTCCCAGACAAAATGCTTGACATAAAAACAAGTTTTTAAAATAATCTCTTACATTTTTTTTGTGAAACAAGAAGGAGGGGAAAAAATCGACTAATCAAATTTGGTATGGTAAAATCTGAGATTTTATTTTTAAGCCATATCGCCCAGCCCTAATTCTAACATACCTGGCAAGAGATGAAACAGCAGCTTTAGCACGGCTACAAGAAATATGTTGTTTTTCACATGCATTTGGATCATTACACAGTTTTTTTCACTTCTTACTTCTAACTAAAATAAAATCTTATGGTCTATAACGCAAGCGAATTTTCTGGTAAAAATTAGTAAAATATTTCTATGAAGAATATGATAACTTTTAGATGGGCATGAAATCAAACCATTCAAAGTATAATTTAAAACACTAGCTGAAGCGCTGGGAACACTACATGATTTATCATTGTGTATCCAATACAGTTCAGTTATGGTGACGACAGCCTGGCGCCCAATACTGCCGCCATTCAGATGACTTTCCTGAGGTTGCTGTCCACCGAGGCGTCCCAAAATCTCACGTACCACTGTAAGAACAGCGTGGCGTACCTGGATGCTGCAACAGGCAACCTGAAGAAGGCCGTGCTGCTGCAGGGCTCCAACGACGTGGAGATCAGGGCCGAGGGCAACAGCCGCTTCACCTACACCGTCATGGAAGATAGTTGCTCGGTATGCACTCTTGCTAGTACGCACATATTTGGAGTCTCTGGGGGTGACGCCTCATGTTTTAAATGTTCTATACGATTGTTTTTCCTTCCTGCAGAGACACACAGGACAGTGGGGTAAGACAGTGATCGAATACAGGTCACAGAAGACCTCCCGACTGCCCATTGTGGACATTGCCCCCATGGACATCGGTGGAGTAGACCAGGAGTTTGGCGTTGACGTTGGGGCGGTTTGCTTCTTGTAGAGGATGAGCAGCTAACAAGAAGAGGAAGAAAAAGTGGCTATTTGGAAACAATACAATAGGAAATGAAAGAGGAGCGCGCTTCAGTAAAAAGGAGAGAAAAAGAAAAATCAAGACACTTTTTGCTCAAATGGGACTTCTTTTTTAAATAAAAAGTGCTTTTCCAAGTCGAACTCCGTAGGATATCTGCACTGAATGGCACCGACAAACTGTCCTTCGTGATCCATCTGCAGCTTTGCCTTCAGTCATCTCTCCCTCCCCCATGGACACCCTTCACTCCCTAAAACTCTCCCTTTTTGGCTAGTTGTGAAAAGACCCCCCCCCCGCCCCCCTCACCCAACTACCCAATGTTGTCTTTGAACAAAAGGAGGAAGTATGATGAGAAAACAGGAACATACCAGGGAACAAGAGAGAAAACAATGTGTTGGTGTTATTTATTTATTGTTTAGCTAAGGGTCCCAGGTGTGCTAGTTTGTTGCAAAATGAAAAATTTATATTTAAAAAAAAAAAAAAACGAAGCCTCATCCACTCACTGACTCCTGTTTTCTGATCATCCCATCATTCCTGTGTCACAAACCAATAAATCATTTTTAGTTCTTTGAAACCAGAAATATTTCAGCATACTGTAGAAACTGCAGACTTTCCTGTTCTTCCAACCATAGTGTGTATCAGAATTATTGTGTACTATAATAAAGTCAATGGTGCTATTGTTGTAAAAAAAAAGTTTGTGTCTTTAAACGACCCGATACTCATATATAGTAACTTGCATATATATATATATATATATATATATATATATATATATATATATATATATATATATATATATATATATGCAGTTCCTAAGTGGCCCTTTCGTCCTGGGATTTTGGATTTCACTGTGAATAAGGACCCTTCTCACATGAATACTAAATTAATCAGTGTAGTTAGGATCAAGTGTATTAATGTTTTTAAAACATTCGATTAGGCTTTTTAATACTACCTCACCGTAAAAATAAAGTAAGAAACAAAAACATATCTAAACTTAGTTTACAGACAGATATTGTAATATATTTGGCAATATGAGACCAGTCTGCTTCCCCTCCACCTGTGTGACCTGCATCCCTCTCGGGGTGTCCCCTCCTGCCCCCTCACACAGCACACGGCCTCTGCTTCGATGTACAAACACACGCACCTTAAGTGATTTTGGGTGTATTTCACTGATGCGCCGATTCCAAGTCCAGCGCAGAGGGTTTCAAATGTGTGAGGTTGTGTATATTTTTTATTATTAATAATAGAATTATTGTTAATAATAATAGCAATATTAATTATATAATTATCATTATGATCTTGACTTGTTTTTGTTACGTTTTAATTAATGTAAATTGGAAATAAACGACGAAAACCAAGTACCAGACTGAAGTTGAGTTTTATTGAATTTCAGGTTAATATATAGTTGGAATTTATTATTATTCATACATCAGGGTTCTCGCAGACTGGCAGAACGTCAAGCTCTTATGAAAAACTGTTTATTTTTGATGCATGTCAATATGTGTCAAATAATGCTGTTTAAAGTGTCTGCTAGTTTAAAAATTCATTAAGCTTTTAAAATGAAGGTTACGTTTTTTTCTCCCTAGACTATTTCAGTGTAGGCTGGTGACTTTGAAAAAACATCTGCTTCCAGCCAAAGGTATATCTTACAAAGCTTTGATTTGTAACCATCTCTCTATAAAAACAGGACCAATAGTTAATGAACCGTGCCAAACGCTTTTCTAAATTCCCTCTGATTGGCTTGGAAGGATTTTGTGAAGTCAGACTAAAGAAATAAAAAAACCTGCACTGAGAAGACAGAAAGATATACCAGTTGGAATAAAAAAAAACTAGTCTGATCCCCTTTGTTTCAAAATCCAGTTTTGTAAAGGGTTTCGTTTACCGTCTAATCTTCAGAGTTACTGCAAGCTCAGTTTTGTTTTACCTCAGCACACATGCAGAAGAGACAAGCGAGCTTATATGGCAAGAAAAACTTCAGGTATTGTTTACAATTTGGTTTTGAAATCCAGAAAGATAAACCACACGTTCAACGGCTGTTTCACATGAAACTAGCTGGTGCCTTCCTGGCGAGGGGATCTTGATGCCGGGGCAAACAGTTGTGGTGATGAGATTTCCCCCTCATCTTAGCTGGGGAACAGTACTTTCAGAACCATACAGTGGCCTGCAATAGTCACTACTTTATAGAGTCTCCTTTTGCAGCAATTCCAGCTGCATGTCACTTGGGAGCTCGCTGCACCTTGCCACCGGGATTTTTGCCCATTCTTCAAAGCAGAATTGCTCCAGCTCCTTCATGTTGGATGGTTTTCACTTGTGAACAGCGATATTCAATCTCAATTGGATTGTGTTCTGGGCTTTGACTAGACCATTCCAACACATTTAAATGTTTCTTCTTAAACCACGAGTGTTGCTTTAGCAGTGTGCTTCAGGTCATTGTCCTCCTGGAAGGTGAACCTCCACCCCAGTGTCAAACCACAAGTTGACTGGCAGGCTTTTGCTCAAGAATTTCCCTGCATTTAATACCATCTTTCCATCGACTTGGACCAGTTTCCCAGTCCCTGAAGCTGAAAAACATCCCCACAGCATAATGCTGCCATCACCATGTTTCAGGATGGCGCTCTGATGGGATATGCTGGGTTTGTGCCAGACATCGTGTTTTTCTCAGTGGCAGAAAAGTTAAATTTTAGTCTCATCTGACCGGAGCACCTTCCTGCCCAAGAGCCACTGCTCTTCACTTCTTGTGTTTAACATTAAGTTATGGCTTTTTTTTGACCACCTTTCCATAAAGTCCAGCTCTATGGAATATACATCTTACTGGGCTCCCGTGGAGAGATCCTTTAGTTTCTGCTTCAGACCAATGCCACTCCTTCAGGGTTACCTTTCTCTCAGATTAAGAGAGCTGCTTGGTCTTTGTGAAGTGATGTTTCCTGCTTAGTGCTCAACCAAAACAGGTTGTTCATACTGACAGATTATGTGACACCTAGAGTTCATTTCACTAATTATGTGACTTTTGAAGGCAGTTGGTTGCACCAGACCTTTGAAGGGCTTCATAGCAAAGGGGGCGCTAAAACAGTTTTTATTTCCTTACATATTCTGTATATATTTTCCTCATTTCACTTCACCATCTTAGATTTTCTTTTTGTAGCTACATCTATCTTCCCATCAACTTTAAACAGCTTTCCGGTACCAGCTGGAGATAAGGATTTCCAAAACGTGACGCTGTAATCCCATGTTCCACCAATAGATGGCATATTTAAGAGAACGTGCAGTGCTTGTTAGTGTAACGTGCATTCAGCCCTTTTCCTCTGATACATACGAAAATAAACCCACTAATCCTAACCCTTGAAATAAACAGCATAATGATGGTCAAAAAATGTAAGAAGAATTATGTTATAAGATTATATCCTTAGCATTTTACCATGGAGCAGTGTTCAGTCTATGATCTGAAAATGGAAACAGTATAGCACACCTGCCAGCCCACCGAGTCAAAGCTGTCCATCTAAACTGACAGACTGGGACAGAACCGCCTTCAATCAGTGGAGTAGCTTAGAGCCTCATAGTAACTCTGGAGGAACGGCACAGATCTACGACTCAAGTGGGAGATTTTCTTTTGTTGACAAAACAAGTATTAGTCACACAAGTCCATGTGTAACGGTTTTACTTGTTACTTTTAAACTACATGCAAAACACTAGGTGTGTATGTAAATGAAACTGAACATTACCCTGAAAACACCATCCCAACAGCAACAAATGGTGGTGGAACCATCATGCTGTGGGATTGATTTTCCCAGAGCATGATGGGACAGGAATATTCTGAGTTAATAGGAAGATAGGTGGAGCTAAACACAGGATTGTCCTGAAAGAAAAAATGTTGGAGGCTTCAAAAATGTGGGATTAGGACCAAGATTACCCCTTCAGCAGAACAACAGGTGCTAGGGTATAATGGGATGGTTTAGATTTCAGCATGTTAATGTATTAGAATGGGCCAGTCAAATTTTATAGCTAAATTTAATTGAGAATCTGTTGAATAGAAAAATACACTTCATCTTTTTTTTAAGCTTTTTTAGATTTGTCAGAAGTGTATATTTTTTCATCCACTTCACAATCAGACACTATATGTTGTTCTGCTGTTTTGGTCCATCACAAAAAGCTCAATGAAATACAACGATCTTATTGTAATGCGACTGAATGTGAAAAATCTCAAGGTTATGACTGCTTTTGCAAGGCACTGCAAACATGTTTATTTAGATTGGAATCATTTGTTTTGATCAAACATGAAAGTAAAAAAAATTATGTGAAGAAAAATACAACGGCAAAAAAATTAAAACACTTAGTTAAAGACTATAGAGAGTGGACATGTTTGCATTTTAAATTGGGTTGGGTTGTCAGCATTATCAGCAAGCAAAAATGGATCTGAAGGTTTAAATAATACAAAATGTTCGTCGAAGGCAGCAGAAATAGTTTTCATTAAATTAAGATATATGATTTGTGACTAACAGTGAACACCCACATTGCTACACACACTTTGCTCACTTCGGTTTTAAAGGTCAGAGAGGTGTCCAACCACATTTCCCCCCTTTAGCCTTTGGTTTATCTACATGATAACGACTGACTCTAATTTACAGTGTCTGAGCAGACATTGTTCAGCCAGCCTCTCTCTGTGGGTTACAAAACATGCATACAACATTTAGCACATCACAATTCACAGAGAGGCAACCTATTCTGAGTTCTGCTCCTGCACTCACAATGGATCAATTGTCTGGTAAAATCCAGGTATAGTTACATCTTAACAGTCTGATCTAGCAGTCTGAACACGTGTTAAACATAAATCAGTCCATTTAATTCTCTATTAACTCTTTATTTTCGCAAAAATTAAAAAAAACACAACTTGATTTTCATGACCAATTTATGGAAACATTGACCAACATATAAGTAGACATCATTTTCAGCAACAGGAAAAACGATTGAAAATAAAAAATAAAAAAGATTTATGGCTTTAGATGCACCCTCCGATTTCTGCAACACCAAAGATTTTTCTTAGTATGTACGTTACATCTAGTTTTGACACTATTCACAAGGCATGGGCTGGTATGAGACTCTCAGATATCAAATTCCCGTCCTTGAGGGCCGGTGTCCTGCAACTGTTAGATGTGTATCTTATCAAAGCACACAAATCACATAATTAGGTCATTAGCAGACATTTTTGTGGAAATTGGATACCATGGTTTCACATTATCGTATTCCAGCCTACAGGCAGCTGCTTGAAAAGCACATCATCTCTAAAAATAGTTTCAAAACAGTGTTAGCTTAATAAGAGTAATGGGGTTAATGTCCCTCAGTTTCCTGATCACAACGTTCTGCGTTTCCCGTTAACAGGAAGAAATGCCAGAAAGTCACATTTGCATTTCTTAGGAGCAAGAAAAAGTGAAGCAGCCCTCTAACAGCCAGCTGTTTGGCAGTGTGCAGCAGCAGGTGGGTGAGGGGAACCACAGAGTTTGTCTATACTAGAGGAAAGTCTGGGGATTCTAGCAGTTTTCTGGCACCCCATTTAAAAGAAACTTCAAATCTCAGGAATGGTGAGATGGAAAGTTTTAGCTACTTTTAGATCATAAGTTTTTCAAACCGCCCCATGCCAACAATACACCAACATGAAAACTTTTACGGTCTGACTGAAAAAGAAAATAACCGACACAACACTACACTTACATACATTTTATTTTCATTCACATTGTGTTGATGGCAGTATGCTGATTTTCCACAATCACAGATTCTAGTTCTTCATCTTAATTTACTTTTTTTTTAAAAAGGATTTGTGTTATTTGAATGTCAAGAATAGACAAAATCAACAAACACTATGATTTGGTCAATTGATTTTTTTCAGTTTGTACACGTTTTTGGCAAAGATAATATTGTAAAGAACGCCTGATGTTGTGACACCTTGTAATGGAGAAGATAATTTAGCTTTTATTATTAATTTCCTGACCAAATTGGAAGTTATTGCCCTAAATGCATGTTTATATACTTGCAAATAGAGATAGTTATTTTTTTACATTTCTTATTGTTGAAGAGGAAAGACATTCATGTTTAAATATAACACTAACCTAAACCCTTTGAGGAAATTACAGTTATTTGCACAGTAAATATGATTACAACACCCTCAACATAAATCAATTAAAACATGGCTGTTAATCCAGTGGGGTTTAGCTCAATATGTGGAGAAAGCTGGAGAAGAAATTCATTAATTTTCACAAGGCAAGCTTTGGACATTTTAACAAAATGAATAGTTCTTTTAATAATGAATGATGTGCTTATTTTCTCTACGGCTTTAAAAATAGAGTCTAGTCTGATAGAGCCACTGTGTTAAGAGGACTTAAACTGTTGGAACCAATAGTTCCAACGTGAATAAATATGAAAAAATATTTATACATGTTCATTATTAAAACAAAATTGGAAATGAATAAATCCATGTATCCATATCCATGCACCTATTTCAGATATTTCAATAATTTATTAATATATTTATTAATTACATTTCTTGTTTGTTTGAATTTGGAGTCCTTATATGTCGAAATTGTATCTGACGGTTTCAGTATTTATTAAATGAATTCATGCTTGCTTTCCTGCAGTACACCATTAAATTCTCATTACTCTCACTGTGGCTTGTCAAATATAGTATGACCTCTGTAACCACTGGTGGAACTGATGTGCCCACAGTATTAAGATAGTTTAAAAAAAGTAGTGAAAACATGTAAATTATGTCTGTATATAAAATCCCACATTTATCAAAACATACTACATATTCATTAAATTATTTCAGATTTAGTTTTGAATTGAAGTGTTCATTTCATGTTTGAGCCTTTTGTTGAACTCTGTTGGACCCTTAAGGGCCAACGATGGACATGAACTAAAGCAATGATCAGTTCAGAGGGTAAAACCAGGGCTATCAAAGTAAGACTGGCTGTGACAATGCCTAAACACACACACACACACACACACACACACACACACACACAAACACACACACATAAACCAAGCAGCAAGGAAAGGACACACATCTGAATTTGCACACCTGACAAACACACTCTAACTGATTAGTGCCTTTCAAGTGTTCATTAGGGGTCAGCTGGTCAGCGTCTCCTAATTAGAGCCTAATGAAAGATAAAAGAGCACAATATGAGGCATGGCGGGAGAAGAAAAGAGGGGCTACAAAGGGAGACAGAATGAAAGTTCAAAATATTTCTTTCTCCACACGTAGTCTTGTTTCATCTTTACCTCTGCTGCGCTTTTATAACTGCTTCTATTCTCTCAATGCAGACAGTACAAGTTAAGAAATACATAATTTTTCGTACTAAAACTGAAAAAAGAAAATGCAATAAGAAAATAAATGTGTAGAAAAAGAACTCCAAAGGAATAATCGAGGGGTTGTAAAAGGGTCATTTCCTCTGCGCAGTCATCCAGCACAGTCGGCCTACAGTAACTCAGTGTTTGAGAGTCTCGCTCCGTAAAGATGCCGCCTGATTAATGAGATTGAACAGCATCCAGCTTAGAAACCGGTGCTCAGAGTGTCTGTCTCCGTAGGGGTCTTACGTGGGCTGGGTAGACTCTTCAGGTACTCCAAATGCCTGCGGGCCTCGGCCTGGTTCTGCCGAACGTAGTACACAACGTACACAATGACCATGAAGAACCACACAAACATGGTCACCAGCATGGCTACATCTGTGGTCTTCCTCTGCAGACTGCAGAAGTTCACGCCGGAATCCAGCAGTTTGACCAGCGGCTGACCCGCGTGCTCGCCCGGTGATCCCGGGTCCTCCCACCGGCTCCCCTCACCCACGCCCCGCACAGAGCTCTCGCAGATGATCCCGTTCACCGTCTCGGGCTCCAGGTTCAGAGTCTCCATCAGCTCCTGTAGGGTGCAGTCACAGTGCCAGGGATTGTGGTACAGCCGCATCTTGGCGCGAGTGGACCCAAATTCCTCCCTGCTGGCCTGCCTCAGCTGGTTATGTGAGAGGTCCAGCAGGCGCAGGTCGGATCCCAGATGCCGCAGAGCCCCGGAGGAGAGAGAGTCGATGCGGTTGTGGGACAGGTAGAGGTCCCGCAGGTGGACCAGGTGGCTGAAGGCACTCTCTGGGATGTTCCTGATGTAGTTGCGCTCCAGGTGTAGGGAAACAGTCTCCGGGGGGATCCCTTCAGGGACTTCCCGCAGTCCTGCGTCTGAGCACAACACAGTGGCTGTGTCCCAGGCACAGTGGCATCTGTCTGGGCACTGCGGGGTTGCTTGACCCCATAGAGTTGAGAACAAGAGCAACACGCACAGCCATGAGCAGAGATCCAGCCCTTCACCTGTCCCCCTTCCTCTTCCTCCACTGGTGGCGGCGCATCTCTTCTCACACAAGCCTGTGCACATCGCCTCACCATATCCCCATGACAGACACCAGTTCCCGATCAGACTCGTCGCAGCGATGCAATAGGAGAGCCCGGCAGGATGGGGCACAGCGGGATCAGAGAAGAAATCCTGCAAACACATGTGATCAAAATGAGCATATGTGCAGAGCATAATGCAGAGGAGTAAATGCTCACGAATGACAGAAATGAAAGGAGCTAAAGATCTATTCGGCACAAAGATGTCTTTATGGGGCAGCACCGTATTAAATCATGTAAAGACACAATTATGTGCATGACAAACACCGTATATGGTGGTTGACTGTAATAATTTCAGATTTATGGAAGATGCAACGATGCATTTAACCGCTGTGGCTTGCCCTTCTAATCACAGTCTAAGCAGCTGTAATGATAGCCTAAGTGGCCTAGTAAGGTTGCAAACCCCTTTTTGCATTTCTGCATTAGAGGGACATAAATCATCAAATGCGATTATCTCAACTCCGTCCTCCCTACTTTCTGTTCTGTCCTCCAAGCCCAGAATAAAAGGTATCATATTATCCTGATCAATACATTTTCATCTCATTTACCCTTCTATTTATGTCTCTATGATACCAGGGCTGCTTAATCATGCTGCAAGGGTTAGGCGTGCTACGCTCTGTAGAGACAGAGGCTAGAAAGAGAGGAATCAATAGCCCAAGTATTGCCTGTTAGACTATAAAGGATAAGAACATCAATCCTGGTTGATTCTCATAGTGTCAATAAGCAACAATATTGGGAAAACATCATCCTGTGTGGTCTGGGTGCTGCCATCTGCTCACCGCTCCCGCATTTAGAAGGCAAAAGTTTAAAAAAAGCAAAGATAAGGGCACAAAACGACTGCTGAATATGATCCATGTTTAATATGAGTTAAACTATTTCCAAACCAACAAGCCTCACCGTTGTGAGTTCTTTTGTGTTTTTAGTCTGTTTGGCTCTGTAGATGTTTTGTTGTAGTTTTGTTTTTTTGTTTTTTTACAATTCAATCAGATGTTTCCAGAGCCGCTTTATTTTCCTGAGACAAGTGCAGCCTTCCTAAAGCTCATGTTTCTATAGCACAGAAATCTCAACAGAGTGCTTGAATTTGATTACAAGAATACCCTCTCAAATGTCAAGCACCCCGTGTTTTCATAATAAAACCAAAACTGTCATGTGTCTCTACTCTTCACTGGAAATAGAAATATTATGCTTACAGGCTGGAACCTGAGACTTTTAAATCTGTCCTAGATCTGTCTGATATGTTTGGATTAAACTGGGAAAAAGCCCGGTGTGTCCACCAAACTGTGGTAAAAGAAATAAAAAATTCCAGGCACTACACATGGTTTTTATTAATGTAGTGAATTAATGTATGCTAATCTTCCATTTGCAAAATAATCATCTGGAGCCAGGAAAACAATGGGAATTGAAAGGGAAACGGAGGCAAAAGAAAATACAATTAAATGGTGAATTAAATAGATTTAATAGGTGAATTATGTTTAGCATTTAGAGGAAATTTCAGACACTATAGGATGAAGTTCAAAACGTTTGCAATGCAATTAGACTTAAACCGCCTTAATTTAGGTGAAGGCTGCCTTAATGTTTCAAACGGTTATGATAAAAATAAAAGAGTTTTGTTTTTCGTTTCATGCGTCTCAACTTTTGCATGGATACATCATACATACATTACACAACTTATAATGTAAATGTTTCTGCAAACAGAACAGCGGCAACTGATAGAGATAAAAATAAAATAACATTTTACGCACACAGTACGCAATGCTCGGCAAACAAACTTACCTTTAAAAACAGTTTAATATGAAGTTTGAATCCATATGGAGGCTGGAAGCGCGGTTGTTTTCAGACTCCGTTCGCGGTTTATGTTCGCATTTCGTCCAAACCCGTCTTCCCTGTGCGGATCCACGCGCGGAAACGCTGCGCTCTGCTGCCTGCACACGGCTCCATCGCGGACTGTCTCAGCGGTGGAGGCAGTTTTAGCCGTAAAGATGTGGGGCAAACTCTCTCTCCTCCTCCTCCTCCTCTCTTTCCCTCTCCCTGGCGGGTGTTTGTAAGAGGCAAATCCAAACACGGAGGGGGTGTGCCATCATCATCTCTACCTGCCCCCGGCATCCATCTCGCTTTTCTGAGAACACCCCGGGTACCTCGCTATTAACTTAATTACCTTTTGCCATAATTAGATTCTTAGAATCAGTCTTCCAGAAAAGCTGATTGAAAGAGGACAGGTACTTGGAGAGATAAGTTAGAGATAGAATACAAATAAGTAATAGAATCACGTACGGACCACACACAGTGCCAGCAGCCACCCAGTCAAAGATGCGTAAAGCCTTACAATAAATTACTTATTTTATTGCAGTTACACACTCTTACACTGAAAAGTTGAAGCTAACTTCATTTTCAGAACAGTTATTCAGTGGGGAATGTAAGGCAATAACTGTTCACAATAAAAGTGTTGGGATAATAATTGCTCTCCCTGCTGTTATTTCTTTGTGCAAACCCAAATTTTAAACATTTCACAGGGTTGGTGCATGCAGAGAGAGAGAGAGAGAGAGAGAGAGAGAGAGAGAGAGAGAGAGAGATCTCTGACTGACTCTCTTTTTTCCACAGGAGTTCTGTCTGCGGAGTGTGATGAAAAAAAAAGCAGATTTTTAATTCATGTCTACAGGAAACCACTTGATTTTAACTGTTTTGGACCATAACATGTGCTTGTATAAGAAAGAGGTGCCATGATGCCATGGACTCTGCCAAGATCCCCAGGGCCTTTGGCAGAGAGATGTCCCCACAGCATCACAGATCCTCCATCATACTTCACACTGGGAATAAGGAGCTTTTCACTATGTTTAGTAAAAGTCTCAGATGCAAATTCTCTTTATAAACGATTTTTATGCTTATTGGGAAAAGGCTTTTTTGACGTGACTCCCAAAAACCCAATTCGCCTGTAGACAGCGTCATCCACCAGATAGTTGTTATGGTCGCTTGATGACCCCAAGATGTCGTTCTCCAACAGGTTTGAACCTCACTTACCATCCAGTTTGTCGTGCAACTTAAAGCGTAGAGCATACATTTAGTTAATGCTTCTATTACATTTACTTCAAAGGTATTGTTTGGGGAATGGCACCAAAAGGGATTTTGTTCAAACCAATGTTTTCAACACATTTTTTTTTCGGACTCAATAAATGTGGTCAAATTAAAAGTAAAAAGCAATAATTTGCTTCTCCAATAAAAGTTTAAACCTTTTATCGCATCTTTACCAGGCAGCCAGTAAATGAAGCCGGAAATATTTGTATTCAATTCTTCAGCCTTCCTATTTGACTTGAGCTATATCACCTCTGTCTGAAAGCAAAATTGAAACATATCAGTCATTGAAGGTGGATGCCAAGTTAAAGGAAAGGCTTTATGACCTATAAGTGATGGATTGCCTCCAGAGGGAAGAGTACCAAATCAATATAAAACTGTCAGGAGCGATTACCTTCATCCCATGACAAATATCGGTCCTGATGGGATAAGCCTCTTCCAGGTAACTGAGTCATTTAATTTAAAAGTGGAAGTTATGTTAATCATACTTCACAGGCATAAAATCTAGTCATAAGAGAGTTTTTGGATCATGTTCTGTCTAAGAACTATCATAAGAACAATGAAGGAGGAAAGACGTAGTGAAACAATGGTGTTCTAGTTTCACTGACTTGTAGAACATATTTATAGCTTTCGTTTTTTAAATAATTCAGCACCATCTTACTTAATCGACCTGCTAAACACCCAAACACAGCAAAGCGAAACATGATCAGACGGC
This sequence comes from Fundulus heteroclitus, assembly GCF_011125445.2. Classification (NCBI taxonomy): domain Eukaryota; kingdom Metazoa; phylum Chordata; class Actinopteri; order Cyprinodontiformes; family Fundulidae; genus Fundulus; species Fundulus heteroclitus. The sequence continues at coordinate 15,604,859 of NC_046380.1, read as the reverse complement.
CACTTTTAAAATGACAGTAACATTAATATTAAAATGCTACAAGGGATATCATTTTGTAGTAGTTGCTTCAAAGATGTAGAAAAATAAATCACCTCTCCGTGCTACATTCAAACAGTCCAGCTAATTAAACCTCATCTTTAAACAAGTCTCTTGTCTTCAACTAACTCACTATTCTTTATACTTTGTCTGTTATTTCAAATTATGTGTATATTGACAGATTTTTACTTTACAATGGGTTTTTTAACTGTTACCTTCACTTGTGTTTAATTTTATTCTGCTGTATAAGCATTTTGACATCAGCATCAGAATCAATGCAAAGCTACATTTAAATTTACTTATGGCAATATTTAGTTAACCTAGACCATCTAGCTACATTAAAAAAACTGTATTTTCCCCCTCACATTGCTATTCTTTTTTGCCACACTTGAATGTTTCAGATCAAACAAATTTTAACATTAGATAATTATAACCTGAGTAAATATAAAAGGTAGTTTCCAAATCAGAGTCATTGCATTAGCTAACCAAGTCCCATGCGAAGAAGGGATTCTTCCCTAAACATGATGACGGATTCTGCCTCCTTTAGCAGAAACAACTGACATCAAGTTTTGCAGTTAGTCTGCCAGAGAGTCTTTTACAACGCTGTCAAAGCATCTTAAGTCCAGACTTTAACTCGACGACTCCAAAAGCTTCCTTTTTTAGAGACATTTAGAGGTGCACTTGCTGGTGTGCTTTCGATCACCGTGTGGCTTCTGGGGACATTATAGCCTGCTTCATACATACACAGGTTCTATTAAAGCTGATTTCTTGATTCTGTAGGTCTGGCAATAATGTTGATGAATGCGTTTAAGTTTTCACAGGTGACAATAAATATCAAAACCAGAACAAATGTGAAACGACTACGGAGTTCAAAGAGTTGAACTACAAAACTACGGTGAAGACGACAGCACAGCTAGATGCTGAAACAAGTAAGAGAAGTAAAAGTTTTTAAATCTCATCTTATTACTTATACTTTACTCTTAGTAACTATAAGTAATCTATTACTCTTAAAGTCATAAGACTGTTGACTATCTTTTTGACTTTTTCCCATGTGGCAGCCGTTTCCTCATATGTGTATTGATGTTTTCACTTGATAAAATGTAATGTTTGTTACTGCTCTCACAAACCGGTAATCATTTCGATGTGTTTATGATGTTTTTATGTTTTCATGATGTAAAGCACTTTGAACTGCCTTGCTGCTGAAATGTGCTATACAAATAAACTTGACTTGTTTAAACATTGGCAATAATATTCACTATCACAAACACTCCTCTAGCAATGAGTCAGTTGGTGCAAGTTTCTGTAACAGTGTTTGTAACTCTTCGAGACAAACAAAAGTGGAAGTGAATGAATAAGCATGTGCAGAAATAAGACTGTCTTCTAATGTTGAATGCATTGTTTAAAAATCTCAAAGCCGCCAGAAAATGTTGCATGTGAGAATTTCTCTTGTTGCACATAATTGTTAAAAGTGGAAAACCCTTTACTTTTCTCATTAAAGATAGTCATCAGTGATTCCACAGGCTCATCGTTTGCCCTGTGCCATCGTGATCTGAATCAAAATTGACTTTGTTTGGCCACAACTGTGTGCACAATGAAGGAATTTGACTTTGGTTACTACGATCACAGCATACCTGCAGATCCACTCATCCATCCATCCATCCATTCATCCGTCTTCTTCCGCTTATCCGGGGTCAGGTCGCGGGGGTAACAGCTTCAGTAGGGAGGCCCAGACGTCCCTCTCTCCAGCCACTTGGGCCAGCTCCTCAGGAGGAACCCCAAGGCGTTCCCAGGCCAGCCGGGAGACATAGTCCCTCCAGCATGTCCTGGGTCTTCCCCTGGGCCTCCTCCTGGTGGGACGTGCCCGGAACACCTCACCAGGGAGGCATCCAGGAGGCATCCTGACCAGATGCCCGAGCCACCTCAACTGGCTCCTCTCGATGTGGAGGAGCAGCGGCTCTACTCTGAGTCCTCCCCGGATGACTGAGCTCCTCACCCTATCTCTAAGGGAGAGCCCAGACACACTACGGAGAAAACTCATTTCAGCCGCTTGTATCCGGGATCTCGTTCTTTCGGTCACGACCCAAAGCTCGTGACCATAGATGAGGGTAGGAACGTAGATCGACCGGTAAATCGAGAGCTTCGCCTTTTGGCTCAGTTCAGTCTTCTACCTGTATGATTTGCTAGAACTGACTCTGTAGTATATCTTGACAGGACATGTGTTGTGAATCGGTGCTATATAAATAAACCGAATTTAACTGAATAAATAAACTCCAGTGAGTTAAATCTGAATGAACTGTGTCCCGCAGAAAAATGTCAATATTTTTATAGAAAAAAGATTATCTGCACTGTAACCGCTACAACATTCATAGTAGATGTGAAACTGTGAAAGGGAAATGTTCAAGTCAGTCACAGTTGAATGCACAGCTGTACTGCTGGATAGAGCCAAAAGAAAACAGCGTTATAAGGAAGACATGGCTGTTGTGATCATTTCTCGTTTTGTCCTTGCGTACACCTGGAGGTCGAGCAGAGAGGGGCCTAATCCGTGACAGTGTACAGAGAGCCACTGTATATCAAGTCGAAAATGAAGATTGACATGGACAGGCACGGCAAGCAAGTGCACTAAATTACAAACACGAGGGAGTCAGGACACCTGGCAACCTTGAGTTTCACAGGAATCAACATGAAATTTCCATGTGAACGGGGGGGGAAAAAAAACAGAAAACACATGCAGAGGTACCAAAAAGCACAATATATGTGCTGCAGGGAGATTATATTTATGGGATCTACTTTAGACCAAGTGGCTTTCTTATCTTTTACTGTAGGCAGTAACGATATTGGCCCTTCAACAGGCGAGCCCCCAGGGGGAAAAGGGACTGAGCTATCAGTCGGGATAGCTCCTAGTATCCCTCATCTACTCCTCAGCATGTCCCACTTCCAGGAGCCTGCTAAAATCTATAGCCATTCCACCCCTGACAACTATAGTGCAGAATGCTGCAACTCCAGTGCTTCTCTTCTGCTGCTTTACAGATTAATACTGGTGAATACCGTGCCCTTGATAGGATATTGTCTCTCTGTTTGCCAAAGGGACAGCTGTGGATAAACCGAGCTTGTAGGTTTTCAGCTAGAAAACAATAGCGTACATAATAAGGAAGCAAATAATGCCAGAGAGAGAGAGAGTCTATTTTTCTGGTTCTTGACTGAGAATGAAACACATGGTGATGGGTAAGAAGTTTAATTTTGCAGGAGGAAAAACAGAAAAAAAATAAAAACTAGGGAGAAAAAAAAAGAGGGAACATGAAGTTTGTATCTTGGATGGTCTGTCAGGGAGAGCCTCCAAAAGATGTACATGACTATAAGCAGTCTGCTGCTGACATTGTTGACAGTGTGAAGTCTTCTGGAAAACCCGACTGCAGTGAAGTGGAGCAGTTCAGCATCATCTGTTTGGGTTGGCCGCTGTCCTCAGAGAGGGAAACCCTGCATGAACCTTAAAACAAATGTGTAAACAGCTGTCAGAGACAAAAATATATATATAAATAAATAAACCTGACAGCCAGTGGAAGAAATGCATGCATGCACGTCAATGTCAAAAAATAAAAGATGAATAAAATCCCTGTTTTGGTGGGAAGATCTGTTGAGTTTACCTACACTCATCATTGGAGCAATTGTTATTAATGGAGGGCTTTTATTGGCTATCCATTTCTTTATTACAAGGTACCTTAACAAATTTCAGAAAACAAGAACTGGGTGTACAAGTTTTGATTAATGGTAGATTTTCTCAATTCCAAAAAGACTAAATTATATACATATGCGCTCACTAATATTTGGTTAAAAGTCACTATGTTTTTTATAGTAGGTTTGTCTTCATAGTAGTACTAAGAGGAGGATTTGAAATTCAAAAACATGAAGCAAATTAGCTATAATGTAAAGGAGATATGCACCTTAGTATTTGTTTAGAATAAAAGCTATTCAAAATTAAGTTGCAGGAGCGACAATTTTGAGCAGATGAGCAGATTACAGTGAACCAATAAGACCCGGCAGTTAATTATAATTAATTTATTAGTTAATTATGTTGTCTACAATTTACCTCTCAAGTCAGAAAATTGATCTGGGAATAAAATCAAACCCAACATAACCATATTCTAGTTGCAAGCCAGGAAACCAGTTTAAATTACCATTAGCAATACAAGCTAAAAGCAGGCAATGACACATTTAAGGACTGTGTTGTTGTTGTTGTTGTTGTCTAATTATTAACAAATGGAGAAGATTTATTACAGTGACATGTGGCACAATTGCAAATTGTTTATTACAGCTACTGCTCTGTTTTAAACACACATCATCCATACTACATTTTGAGTTTGGTGTTTTTTTCCCTCTTAAAATTCTGACATCAGACAGTATTCCTGTTTAATTTTCCAACTTGGAAATTTGAATAAGCTTGGCTTTTTCCTTTCTTGTGACAAAATCAATAGACAGGAAACAGTACAACACATTTGTTTTTCCACTGTTTGAAATTCAATTTTATACGGTAATACTTTGAAATTTCAGTATTTAATTAGATTTTTCAAGACAGTGAGAACCTCTGAGGTTGAGGATCTTAGATATTTGTTATCTTTTTTTTTTTTTTTTTTTTTGGTTCCCAGTTTTGAAGTGTTTGGTATCATTGTCCTGTTGAATTAAATAATTATGTTTCTGTTTCAAACATCTAGCTGTGTATCTAAAGAGCTAGATGAAGATTTAGTACTTTATCATTATTCCACCTAGTGGATGGAATAATGATAAAGAAGAGCAGCACCAATCTCAGCAAAACAGGCGGTCAGCACGACACCACCATCACCATGCTTCACAGTTGATGTAGTGTTCTCAGGTCTGAAATCGTCACCTTGGCTTCTCCGAACATAATTCTTGTCTTGAGGTACAACTCTCCAATCTTTGCATGATTTTGTTCATTAAGGCATCTGCGAATTTCTCTCCTGTTGGTGTCCATTTTGGAGCTACTGTTTCTTTCTTGTTCAATTTAGTTCACTATGGACAGTGAACACTAATGCGACTTGAACTTTGAACCCAATTTCATTTCAATTGAGGGGGACAGACAGGTCAAAACCCAAACACAGTAGGGTACTCCTTAAAATTGCATTTGGATGGATAATGCAGGATAACATTAAGATTCAAAGTTTCAAAGAGTTTTTATAATCTCTTATGCCACTCCGGTTCAGTGTACACATAATGAAGGCAAACAGACAGACAAACTGGCAATGAACAAGGGTTACAGTGTTTTATTTTTCTTTGTAGTGTTCAAGAGAGATTAAAAAATAAAAAGATGATTTAAAAGTTGTATGAACTAGTTGTCCTTCATGAGTCACAGATAATGAGGTAATAAGGTGCTTATTGTGCAATGATGATTTGAGGCTTCATCAACAAAAGTGTGCAGTGCATACTAGGTGCATTAAGCCCCTAGTATGGGTGAAAACTGTTTAAAAAAGGACTATCCTTACAGCGAGTATGTATATTTCTAACCTACTGAAAGTTTTTTTTAATTCATAGAAATTTTATCATCAGAAAATTGTATTTCAAATGCATCATTAAAAACCCAAAATTAATACAACACTTATGCCATTGCTGTGTGTATGCCAGTAGATTTCTCCTTTATATTATGTCTAATATGAGGTAAGGTATGGGCCCAAAAACAGTAGGTCAGGCTTATAAGTGCAGGTTTTCTGCTGAGGCACTTAGTTGTTTGGCCAACTGTGCCAATACTTGCTCCAGTAGGAGTCGCCCAGAAATGCTTACAACTAAAGGAGCAGTGCAGGTTCACTTACTTGCTGTGTCATTGGAAACTGTAGTGTAGATGGAAAACTCCGCTCTGCTGACAAAACAAAGTATTAACAATTTTTGCTTCGTAGGTAAGGTGGGTAAACAGGCAAACGTTGTATAGTGCCGGCAGGTTCTGTACGCAGAAAACAGGAAAAATAAACATAAATGCAAAAAAGGGGAAAGAGAGCACATCAGGCCATCTAGTTTAATGTGCACAGCAATCAAGGAAGTGCTAGCGAACACGAATAAGCTTGAGATTGTGCGTGTAAGGGTAAAGTGGCAAACAGAAAATAAAATCCATCCACTGCTGGCTGCCGTTCAATTCCCCCCCTCTTGTCAGATTGATGTTTGTTTCACCGCATCTCCAATTACACTGTTCTGATACACCTCCACTGCTTCCTGTTCTGTTCAGGGAGGGAAGTTGTTGGGAGAAAAAGTTATCTTCTGCATCCCCCCAGAGAAAGCAGCCATACTTGGCATTAAGTAAAAGATGGACCACGTGACTTTAAAAGGCTATCACACGGTAGGCTAGATTAGATTGATACTTTGGATTCAGTCCAGCACAGAGTGATAGCACCGACGAAGTGGGCATGTGAGTAAGTGTGCACTTCTTAGACAAAGGGAAAAAAAATCAGAAAGATGAGATGTAAGACTGCCTTCTTATCACAACTGGTGGAGTTCACTTAAATCAGTCGCTTTCCTGCCACAAGTTTGGGTTTTCAGCATATAGTCCACCGTTTGTCAATACGTTTTAAATTAGGGTTTTGGGAAAGCTAATCCAAAAGATTAATGTTAGCCTGCCTCTATCCATTCCCAAAATAGTCCTGATGGGTTTGGGATCTCTTTGAATCCATCGTCCTTCTAAGTTAGGAAAAAACGAGGAAACTGAAAACTGCTGGAAGACCGGTGTGATTATCCAGCGTGAAGCAAGTTTTATATCACGGACGGAGAGGCCGTTGAGCAAGAATGTTCAGCCTCTGTACTGAAAATTTCAGCTGCCCACATGGACGACCCAAATGAGATCTAGAGAAACGTTTCACCGTCTGTTCGAAACAATGGCTGAGAACAAACGAATATATTTAGAGGGGACAAATTAAGGCCTGCAAACTATAAACCATACCAACTGCCAAGCATGAGGGTGGCACCATAATGCTGAGGGCTGGTTTGGTTTCCATTTTTACAAACCCGTAGCCCTAAGTAGATGAAAGATTGCTTTCCCAATTCTCCAGCTTTACCTCAAATCATGAGCTAACTGAATAAAACATGGATGCAAACTAGGGGCTCCAAATGGATCATGATAAAAAAAAAAATGCAGAAACAGAAAACGGGGTTTAGAACCGGTTGTACAGTGGCGCAGTTGGTAGCACTGTTGCCGTTTCTGCAAGAAGGTCCTGGATTTGAATCTAAGGTTCGACTCTGTGTCTTTCTGCAAGGGGTTTGCATGTTCTCCTTGTGCATGCATGGGTTCTCCCCAGGTACTCCAGTTGCCTCCCACAGTCCAAAAACATGACTGTTGGGTTAATTGCTTACTCTGAATTGCCCTTAGGTGTGAGAATATCTGTGCATGGTTGTACCCTCCCTTTCGCCCATTCACCGCTGGAGATAGGCACCAGCACCCAAACGGCCTTGCTCAGATAAGCAAGTACAGATAATGGATGGTTTCAGAACAGATACAGCAGGCTGATGTCAGGCTTCCAGAAAGCCCCAACTTCAATAGACACAGATTAGTGGAGCCAATCTAACAAAATCAGTTTCTTCTAGAGGAGTGGTCTTAGTTCCTGACAAAAAAAATGTATGCCAAGTACAAAAAGTGTGTGTTCAAGTTGCCAATTGCTAATGGCCATATGCAGCTCCAGAAAAAAAAAAGTATTTCTTTTCTAAAAATAGGCATCTCTACACAACAGCAATTCTGTATCAGTGTCTGCTCAATTACAGCTATTTTTCATAGCTTGAAAAGTGAAACTATTCTGCACCGCTGAATACTAGAAATGAAGCAGAGCAACGGAGAGCAGCTGTAAGCAACATGCCACTTATATTTCTCCCCCTTGCTGTGGCATTTACACAGCAACTCCTGCAATGATAGTAAAATAAAATGTCACGCAGAGCCACAGAGGCACAAGGTCAGCTTGGTGAGAGCACACAATAAGAGAGCAGCCGGGGGAGAAAATAAGAGTATTAATGAGAAAATTTAGGGCACGTCCACTGAGTTTATTAGAGGAAAATTGACTGTGCCAATAACCTTGTCAAGGCCATGGATGCAACAAAGAACACCTCTCTGTGGCGTTCGAAGATTTAATTTCTCTGAATTAATCAGACATCATTACTGACGCTTTGATCCTGGAGCTGGAGTAAGTGGCGTCAGAATCTCTTTGTTGCGCCGTGGTTAATGTCAGCAATGCTGGAAATGAAAGGAAGAACCACCGTCCAGGTGTGTATATAAATCATCCCTTGAAGGTAAAGCCATGGTATTCACAGGCTTTGAAGATGCAGGAGCTGATCTATTGGATGGCAACGTATTAACTCGGCTGAGGTGAAAACAAAAGAATAGGGCAGAGGCAGAAATACTGTTTATTTATTGATGTTTTTAACCGAGCAGTAAATACAATTACAAACATGAAAGTGGCCTTTACAACAGCAGAAAACCCAACCGCATCCACAGAACAGGTAGATAGAACATGATTTAACAAAACCACTATAATCTATACCAACGCGTTCATCGTTGATGCTCTATAAAACGTTGGCTGCTCTTTCTCAACGTTCAGCTGCTTCCGTTTGCAGGTGACTGGGCGGCAGCCTGCAGGGTCCTCCTGGCCATCTCCAGGGCTCCTTCCTGGGTCTTGTTGCCGCCAATAAATCCTCCGGCATGGACAAAGATGCAGCCCTTAATCCCACTGAGCTCTGATAGCGCTTCATCTCGCACACCACGCCACTCCTCCGGAAGGGACAGCCTGGGAACAGGGATAGAGGGGTGAGCTGGTCAAACAGATGGACGCCACATGGTCAGCTGTTCACTTCCTGTTTACTCTTCAGTTTTATAAAAAAAAAAAAAGAAAAAGAAAAAAAAGGCAGAACAAAAAAAAAAGAAATCTGGAATAAGAAATCAAAAGTTAACTGGTGAAATAATTTTATCAGCTTCTTTGACTTTTCCGTTACTCCTTAATAACTCACACAGCAGCTGAATTCAGGTTCTAGTCAAGTTCTGCAAACCCATCGGTTTATCCATCAGTTACGGTCCATAGATTCTTTAAATGTTTAAAACGGAGAACGCTTCAAATGGTGGCCAATCTTTTAAGGAGCGGTCATCTAAGTAGGTTCATCCCTAGGGCTGTGCATAAAAATTGATACAAAGATTAGTATCGATGTTTTTAAAAATGATTTAATAATCGATATTCTGGCTTTCAATATCTATATACCTCCCAACCCCTAGAGGGCGATATTACATCGTGCCATTACTGTTCACAGCGAGGAAGTGCAAGTGAGACAAATTTGTGGAACGGCCGACAGGATTTTAGAAGCGCCTTCGTCCCTAAAATCAGACGTTTGGGCACATTTTTGGTTTCCGTGATAAGTTAAATGCATTTAACTAAATGCACTTTATATCCTTGTTAATATATCAGTGTTCAATAAATTGAACATAAAATACAATATTTGGCTGATTTTGATGATTGAATGACTGAGCATTAATTTTAAAGTAATAAATATCGATATTGGAGTCAAATCAAGCAGAGCTATATCGAGAATCGTATTGAATCGGCTCATCCTAGATGATACCCAGCCCTATTCATCCCAGTGTCACTGAGCAATGTTCAAACATTACAGAAAGTCTTGAGGCTTCCTCTCAGACTCTATGGGTCTCAGTTAACATGTTAGGTGTTAAAACTTAACAAATATGGCTTGTTGGGAGAAGTTGCCTTAAGAAAGTCTCTTCAATTAAATAAATAAAACAACAACACTGCAGTAGAGCTTACATTAGCTAAGCTGCATATGGGAAAAAATGCTCCTTAATAAGGCAAAAATGGGTTGGCCATAATGCCCAGAATGTATTTCAAATGTCATTACAAACACTGTCCTTACATCAAGATTAGGGTTTCTAAACATTTGTTTTTCTTATTTCTAAATTCCATATTTTTCCAGTTAGATTTCATGATTTCTGTCAGTTTTTGGTCCATTTTTAGAATGCACCAACAAATGTTCACACAGCTGAGTTCATGGCGAGTTAATGGCAGATAAGTCTGCAAAAACCAAAGACTGCAATGAAGAATGGACGGATGGATGAACTGATTTGCTGACAAACAGACATGTTGATGGGAGATGGTCAGGTGCACTGATGAATATACGGAAAGACAGGTTGATGGACGGACTGTCGGATGTTCATCTTTTATGGAAAAACCATCTTTAATTGTAGCAAGTTTTATATATTGGAGCCCATGTGTGAAGTATGAAAAAACAATCTACATTCAAAAGCTTTTAAGTCCTATTCCTGTTTCTAAAATATTTAAGATGCTTAATGGTAATAAAATTTACCCAGGGAAATACATTTTAAACTAACCAATACAAGCCCAAAATATATATGAGCCCTGAGTTGTATACAATTATAGACTCATGATTTAATATATACAATACATTAATTTATTTAAAGGGATTCTGATATTTGTGATGTAGATAATGGGAGAAATAGTCCTGAAATACAGATATTTTTCAAGACCACTAATTTTTTTTCCCATACTTTCAGACCTGGAAAATACTTTAAGCAAATGTCATACTTTTACAGATTATTTAAGACCATTTAGAACTTGTAAAAACAATTTAGCAATGTCTGAGACAAAGTTCAGGGCTCAATCTGAAATATTGAACTATTGTGACTAGACCATAAAACTGCGATATAATGCATCACTGCAAACATGAATAAACTAAAGCTATGCTGTAAAAATAAGTAGGGATTCATATGTAAACTTAATAATTGTGAGTTAAAACATCATAAATAAGATAACGTCTTGAAGGTATTGCTGCTTAAAGTGGTCCTACAAAGCTTTATGATGCACCTTCCTAGAAGCACACAATTTAAGGACCTTTAATGAGGTAAAGTTCTACCCTTGAACATTTAACAGGCCACTTCACAGTCCACTTTTAAAACTCATCTGAAAACAATTTTACTCACTGGCCTTCAACCCAACTGAGATTTGATTTCACTTATTGTTTACTGGCATGGTTTTTATCTGTGTTTGAATCATTTTATTGTGTTTTGCAGCAAGTTTCTTAATTTATCATCATGTGCTTAGTTTTTCCATTTTATCCCTTAGTGGAATTTTATTACTTTTGATGTTCAGCATTTTGTGTCAGCTGTGGCTGTTAAAGCGCTTTATAAATAAAACTGATGATGATGATGATGAAAGTGAGTTTATATTTAATTCTGTCCCAATTAATTAAAAAAGCTGATATAAACATAGTGTACTTTTAACTGTGAATTGTATAATTATCAAGTGAAAAGCTGAAATAAAGAACATTTAACTGTATTTGCAAACGAAAAAGAAATCGATCAAGAAGCCATAAAATGACGACAATAAATTCCCTTCAATATTTCCGCACGGCTTTGCACAGCAAGTCGCATTGTCCTCCTCTTTTCAAATTCAATGACCAGAAAAACAAGAGACGAGCAGCTGCCATCAAACGCACCATGTGAAAGGAACCTTTGCACACAGCAAATCTAGCATCGGCGGCAGCAAACACAGCAAGCAAAAAAAAAAAAAAAAAAACATAATTCAGCTTTATTCTTCTCCAGCAATGTGGAAAATCACGAGTCGACGAAGTGGCAGGAGAGCCGTACTGTGTCGGAGTCTACAAGCAATCTTACAAAGTGCAGGAAAAATATTAGCTCTGCGAGGGTTTATGAGCTGACCTCCAGCAAGCGTCTCTGGATGAGGCATATGGAAGCTGACAATTCATAAAATGTGGAGCAGCTCATTTACCACCTACTGCATGTAATACACACGCCTGTCAACGACAGCATGGCCAATCGTTTAAAACGCATTACTACCGGTAGTTATCTTGAGTGTGCGCATCCGTGTGTCATTTCTACTTTGATGGGGTTATAATCTCCATTATGTTAGTTCCCAGCTCCCCTCAAAGGACTGTTATGTTTAGCAATTTTCACTCTGATTTAATTCTGACTCTGCACTTCATTGCTCACCTCTTCCATTTTAACGCTCTCTGAAATAGGCTTTAAATTACTTCAAATGCATCAAAACCCTAAAAGAAAATGGCCCAACATCCAGAAAATATTCTCCCTCTTCTTACTTGAACATGGGTTGAATTAGGGATGCATGCGTATAAACTTGTCAAAAAAAAAAAAATAAGCTGACACCTGTCAAAACACAGTTTCAAGTAGTTCCGAGGAGCTTTTTATATTTTCATCTAAGAATTGATACGTGCGTGCATCTCAAACGTTTTGACACATTCCGAATACAAGTACCATCTCTTAATTTTTTTTATACACATGGGGATAAGCAACCAAGAAAATAATAATCTCCATCTAAGCTCCAAGTAAATACGCTCTTAAACTTGCAATTACTCTAAGGAGAGCAGCATTTCAAACCTATTAGGACTGTCACACGACCACCTAAGGTGTAGAGCGTGGCAAAGCTGCTCAATAATCTCTGTTAAAGAATCAACAAATCGATTGCTCCACAGTATGGCTGGAAAACAACTCAGAGGAAAGGTCAACAGGGATGGTAATGAGTGAAGGAGTGGAAGGAGGAGGGGAATGACTGCTGCTGCTATTGTTATGACAGATAAGGAAGCTTCTTTTCCCACGGTGACCATCCTAAAAATATGACCTCAATTAGCAAATTACCATCTCAAGTGAGACGACCTCCACAGTCAGTGATTCATAAATAATATACATTATTTTAATGTAAATACACTAGAGAGAAAGAATCTTTAGTATATGTTTGAAACAACTCCATACAATTAGGGACATTATGCTGTACCGAACCTAATACAGGCTTTTAGTATAAATGTACATACCATAGTTAAACATACAGACTGTTAATGTATTGAACCAAATGAAATTCATGTTGTACAAATAAACAAATTAGTTTATTCGTTTGCCTTTTTGAATTAAGGCAAGGGAAGCTTATTTATAAGCCACTTTTCAGTAACAAGACGATTCAAAGTGCTGTACATGAACAGAAAAACAGAGGGACATATATTACATAAAAAAGAAAAACATCACATTAAAGTAATAAGCTAAGTAAATCCTTCACTAGACTTCTTTAGTTTCATTGAAATGAGCTTCATCACTAACATTCAAAGCTTGTTTCTATTTATACATTAACAAACATACAGAAAGCATGAAATCACAGTACTTAATTGTTTCTATTCATGACAATAAACTAGATAAATCTTTGGGGGTTTGGGATCTAAAGTAATTTTGTCCAACTTTCTAAAGCTACAACTAGAATAACTTCTTTAGTTTCATTGGTATAAGAATAGGCTAAGTAAATCCTTGACTAGACTTCTTTAGCTTCACTGGAACAACCTTAACCACTAACATTCAAAGCTAATGATGGAACATTATCAGGCAGTTCAGTAGCGCTCTCATCCAGGTCCCAGATGTCACAGAAAGTGGGGGCACAGCGTCTTGTTTACATAACATACAGGAGAAATTATGATTATCTGTCTTTCAAGGCCAACACGGGGGAGCCAGTTCGCATTACAGCATTTGTTTCGGGCAGGAAGTCTCTTTTTTCTGTCTGCCTTAAAGTCTCACTGGTGCTTCTCAAATGTCGATTCCAAACAGCCAGATTTGTGGTCTTTCTGCCAAAGATCTTCTCTAAGATCTATTCCATCCCGCCAGTGATGGTTTGCAGTTCTGATCACACCGCATTTCAGTCTGAGTGTTGAATGCACAACATATACCTCACGTAGGAAGCCTTGCCGTTTTTGAAATTTCTCGATACCCCAGGTAACCGCCAAAGGCAAAAAGTAGAAATCCTGTTATCATAAATCCAATTATGTACGCATTATCAATATACTCGACCGATAAAATGGACAGACATGTGATCCTGCACCAAGGAGTCCACTGTGTGTCCAAATGTCCCGCAGGGGTCGTCTCGTTAAGAAAATTTGAGCATTTGCATTGAGAGACCAGCTGACCAGATCCATAATTTACAATTCAGAGGATGTGTAAAGAGAGGCTCCAAAAAGATTGATGGAAGCAGAAGCAGGGCAGATACGGGGGAGAGAGAGGGGAAAGGAGAAAAGAGGAGAAAGAAAAGCGTCCGCCTTCACGAGAGCAAGAAGAAAGAAGTACATATATCTTATTGTACTACAGACTTGAGCTATTTCACGAACACACATGAGCGATTCTTTTGCCCTTAACTGTTCAACTAAACAGGCAAACGGTTTGTAGTACAGTTTCAGTGTGACATGCATGAAAGACAAAGAGCAAATGTCATATTTTAGAGCCAGAAACCAACCATACATCCAACCATACATAAGGAGAGAGAGGACAGTCATACACGAGACGGTCAAAAAGGCGTTACAGGACATCAAAAGGACAGACAAAAAGAATTTAAGGAACAGTACTGCATAAGAGATTTTATAAAAAAAGATAAGGGCACATGAGTTTCAAACATTTAATTACTAAGATTAATTGATCAAAAGCTGCTGTAAGCAACAATATTTTCAGTCCTGATTTAAAAGAAACAACAGTTTGGTGTTGGGGAGCACCTTGTTCAGTTCTGTTCATGAGAACATTGAGCAAGCTGGTCTTTGAAGACCTGAGAGGTTTATACGGTCTTTTTACCCCAAAAACGTGCAACACAGAAAATGTGGGATTCATATGCCAACAGCTGTAGTGTGGCCGACTTTGTCCTTGAAATCATTTCTTGGCAGCTGCATCACTGTAGTGTGGTTAAACTACAAGAGTAAAACTGATTATGGGCAGGAAAGTGAGACTGTGACTGCTTTTAAACAGCAAAACACCGTCATAAAGAAGTGCAGCAAAACCATAGGGATAAGTCTTGCGGTGCTCTCTCAGCACTACCTGACAAGAGTTACAGGGAAGTCTAAGGCTATCCTTGCTGACCCAAGCCACCCTCTTTTCTATAATTACAGGTTGCTGCCATCTGCTCACAGCTACACGTGATGAAGTGCCATACGAAAAGGTCTAAATGTTCATTTGTCCCCGTTAGTGTCAGTCTGATTAATAATTTGACCTGGTGGGCCCACATAGAAGCAGTAGCAGTCTATGTTTGAACTCTGGCTGTATCATGAATGTTGTGTTTTTGTCAATTGTTTGTTCTTCCTGCTGCATTTGCTCTTGCTGGCTGCAAAACAAACTGACCATTAGGGACCACAAAGTTTATCTTTTACTCACTGCTGGTATGTTTAAAACGATCATTGTACGTATCACTGATGCACACTTTTCTGGTGACAGTTGTTGGTAGGAATGGGAGCCAATTTGGATCAGAACCATAAAAAGAAATCATACCAGCTATCTGAATACTGTTGGATGTATTTATTTTTAAATAATATTTCTAAGCGATTCTTCACCACTGCTGTTAATTACAGACTGACTGAGCGCAGCCTTTAAATCCATGGGTTAGAGATTTCACATGAATTTCTATTCCTTGCTGAACAAATTATTACCATAAAAATCTTAGCCTAATGAACTTACATTAGAGTTGCACGCTTGGCTATCAGTACCTTCGCCCTGCGAGGCTACATTATACTTTGCACTTATGCATAAAGTTCAGTGTTGCGCAAAGAGGTCACTCTTCATTAACTGTCTACTGTTGTGCAGTGTTTTTTTTGTTATCCTTTTATTGAACAAAAACTTTGGGCAGGATGGATACTACTACAATTTCTAGCTACATAGCCGAACACAGTTCTGAAATACATAATATATGCTTTGTTAATATAAATACCCATAAATGCTAAATAAGAGTTGTGCTGCACGATATTAAGAAAAGTTGTGACATGCTATAATATTAGTAAGTGCTGCAATAAAAATACAGCTTGCAATAAATACAGAATAACATTTTAAAGTGTTAATGTCTTTCTGCTTTACTTGTGATGTTTTGACAATGAAACAACTTAGCTGTAGTTTATCAACTTTACCACCTCTTTACCATCTCAAACATTTTATGTTGCATTAAACAGCAAATGTCACCACACATATTAAAACCCTTTTAAAACAGGTTTTATATATACATACATATTTATATATATATATATATATATATATATATATATACACACATATATATACACACATATATATACACACACACACACACACACACACACACACAGCAAAAACGAATCTAAAAATAAGTAAAATGTTCTTAAAATTTGTGTTTTTTCCTAGATTTGAGCCAGTAAAAAAGATAATCTGCCAATGGAAGTAGTATTTTGAACCTTAAAATAAGATAATTAGATATACTGCACTTGAAATAAGATGATGGAGATGAGTTGCTCCTATTTTAAGAGCAATATCTTATTCTATTGGCAGATCATCTCATTTACCTGCTCAAATCTAGGACAAAAACACAAATTTTAAGAACATTTTATTTATTTTTAGATCTAATAATAATATCTTGGAAAGAAGCAACTAGTGGCAAATAAGTTTCACATATCAGTCAATGTTTTCTTTTGGCTATGTATTGGCACAAAAGCTAAGAAAAAGACAAAAATCAAGAAAACAATGGAAGAAAACACAATAAAAATATTAACATGCTTCAGTAGCATAAGGCCACTGTAGAAAAGTGACAGCAGCCACTTTTCTTGCTGAAATAAAGGTGTTTATTTGGGTTGCCTCACAATGCCTTCAGTCTATAGTAGCATTTGGTATATATACAGTGGTGTACAAGACATTTCTAAAGAAAGAATGCTTTCACTCCCATCTTCCTTCTGCTGGCTCACATTTCCTTAGCAATGTGATGCAGATAAAAATAGACCTCTTTCGCCCCAGGTGCAGTAGCAGGGACACAGGCGATAACAACACCCCTTTTGCAGAGTCGGCACAAGCCTACTGGGAGGAAACAGGCCACCCAGAGAAGAGCCATCTGGAGCTATGTTTTTTTTTTAATCCTTCTTATAGGCATTGTTTTCATGTTGCTCCCCACCAACCAGCATGTTTGCATGAAATTAAATCTTTGAGGCGCTCTGTGGCCACAAACAGGTGCCTTGTCTTTTAAGTTCAAACACACTGCTGCCGGATAGGATTCTGCAGAGGTGTGGAAAATGTCTAGCAGGAGGATGAAGAGGAGAATGGCAGAAAGTGTGAAAGCTTAGAAAGTGAGATAGTAGATGAAGAAGAAGAATTGGGGAAGGAGAGAAAATAGGAATAATAGGACGGAGCAAGACAGATTGGGAAAAAGTGATGAAATGTAAGAGGATAATAATGGGACAGGCACAGAAAACTCACGAGAGAAAGAAGGAGCTGAGAAGCTGTGGAGAAAAAAAACACTAATTGGAAAGCTGGAAAAGAGTGAGATTGCAGAAAGAGGCGAAAATAGAAAATATCTAACATCACACCAACTGGTCAGACCAGGAGAAAAATCAAAAACCTTTTCAGCTTCCTGCGTCTGTGAGCACGGTTTGGTTAGATGCTCCCCTGCTGCTTTCAAGAATCTCACGATCATTAATGAGCCCAGTGAATCCGGGACCAAAAACAGCTACGTGTGACTCCATCACAGGTGTAGGAGAGAGATATTTAAAGAACGGTGCGGTGAAGAGGTTAGAGATGCTATCTAGCTTGACAACATTGGCTCAATTCCAGCAAGAGGTCAGTGCAACTAAAGAAAAAAAAGAAACCAAGCACATCTCACTAACTGTCCAATAGATGCCAAATGTACAAAGAAAACATACTGTTATTAAACCTGACACCTTTTAACGTTATTTATAGATTTTATTTCAAAGTGCAACAAGAATTTTAATTAAAATTAAAATCTGTCTTGTCATCTTTCCTCTTAAATGTTCTTTAGATGCTACTGCGTTGATAATGTGGTAACTTTCAGCTAATCTACATGCAACTGAATAAATCTATACAGTGGCTACATCTGTTCATCAGAAAGAGTGCTGGACTGGTGTATATCAAAATTTCAATAGATTTGAAGCTGTAGCTTTCTAAAACTGTAATTTACCTTACCGATGCTTGCTCATCTGTTATGCTTTTCCTAAAACAAAAGTTTAACTTGCAGAGGAGAGAGCGGCTTTAACTTGGCTTTAACAGTCAATAAACACAGTAAAACAGAAGCTGATATGTTTAAAAAAAAAAAGGTTTTCTGAGGAGCGATGCCCGCTTAACGGTCTTAAAATGCCCTGCTGTGTTTAACTTTCATAAGTAAAAGCTTAATAATTTTCAATATGTGAAAAAAAAACAATTAAGAAGGCATAAGTTCGTCTGGTCATACCGTTAATTTTAAGATATTTTATCCCGCTGGATAATTTAGAGTAAAAATTTTCACTGGTACTTTTCACAATACGTCTTTGGTGATAAGCTTCATTTCTTGAGGTTGGAGGGCCTCCATGTCATCACCCTAATCATTAGCTTCATCCACAGATTCTCTATCAGATCCCAGTTGTTACTCTGGCTGAGCCAGTCCAAAATGCTAAAAATACTCCCAGTTATAAGACGAGCCACTGAAATTCAGAGAAAAAAATATTGTAGATTCCTTCATAGTTATAATAACAAGTAACATCAGCAATAAAATACTTTAGTCTCACTAAACATCATGAGCAAGATTTGGACATGCATTGACATACAAAGACAAAGCAGTCTCACCAACTGCATTAATTGGCTTTTTTTCTGCCTCATTTTTCACAATATTATCTGCTGTCATTTTACCTGATTAACTAAATGAATTTGGACCGATCTTATGAACTTTTATTACGTTTACCTTTAAACATTTCCAGGTGATGAAGGCAGAAAATAACCCGAGTCTCCCGGGCATCATAGGTTATTTTTTTAGACGAACTAAATTAATCTTTGCCAACACAAACCTCCAATCTAAAAGTATAATAAGCAGGATTATGCCTAAAATTTTAATTAAATGTCCCCAATCAGCTTCAGGAACACATAGTTGTGTGGCAACTTGAAATCGTTTGCCGTTTTCACTTACAAATAATCCTGGGGTGAGACCAGAAATCAGCTGCAGGGAGGCGAGAGATAAAGACTTCATTTAAGGTTTTATAGAATTAGCTTTAATTAAAGCTTACTAAATATACTTCTGGTCAATTGTCTTGACTAAAGCCTAAAAATCAGGTAACAACGAGCTGCCAGTTACTTACGCAGCATCTGTAGCTTCATTTTTCTCTCGGATATAAAATAAATCAACTAATAAGTTCAGCAACTAACAGGCTTTTAGGATTACATAAAAACAATCAACTATTTACGTCAACTTCTGCCTTGTATGACAAAAAAAGGGGAAATTCTGTAATCAGAATGCTGACGAGTAGTTATGCCATAAGGTCAATCAGTAAATGGTCATCTTAAAATGTTACTGATTTGTTATTCAAAAGATGAGACGGTTCAGACCGTGATATGAAATAACATTTCCCAATTTAGAAAAGGTTTGACCAGCTGTTGATTTTTTGGCTCTCTTGACAACAGTTTTGACTGTGCAACAAAGGTTTGAAAAAAATGCCAATAATCAAACCATATCCTCCAAGAGTGGACTAGCAGCTCCGCTAACTAAGCGATCGCAATGCTGCTGACAGCATGGATGCTAAGTGTGTTGGATCCAAAAGGATCTCTGCAAATTGCTGCAACAAAGTCAACACACTCCATGACATAAAAAAAATACCAAACCAAACTCTATTGCACATGTTAATCAGTATCCACCACCTGCAAACTGCATCCAGACCTGGTTATGCTGGTTGTTGGGAAGCTGAATGATGTCGTACGTTCTTTGTCTGGTTTGAGTGCAGACTGTGCATAAAAAAAAAAAAGCTCCGACATCATATTTACAGAGGAGAAGAAGGGAGAAGAAAAAATACAAACTGCAGCATCTAAGGTTTATTTTAGTAAATCCTGAGCACAACTTGTGAAAAAAAATAAATAAATAAGTAAATAAATAAAATGAACTTTTGCCTTAAAGGGCCTATAAAAGGGCTCAATATAAAGTGGAACTGCATTGCTTTGGACTGAATTCCTTACTAATTTACACTCATATCACCCTTTTTACCTGTTATAAAGTACGTCTGAAAGCAACTCGTTTTGGTGCGGTCCCTTTAAATTAAAAAAAAGACACTTTATCATCCCCTCCCACCCACAGGTTGCAGAGCGTTCCACTCCACCCATTCGGCCATTTCTGTTGTATGCTGGGGCATTGTGTAATGAACAACTGAACATTTTTGACTTATCTAATTGTAGCTAAAAATTGCTCCAACAAATTAAATTTGGAGATTTGTGAGAAAGTACATGAACTTCTTAAGCAGTTAGGCAGAAAATACTGTGGCGTAATTGCCTTAGAAAACGTAATATAAAACAGAGAAAACTGAACGACTTGAGAAATATGACCCAAAAATAATATGAAGATATCTAGGAAGCAACTGGAGATACTACATTAAATTTTTCTGCATTTGTAGAGACTCCAAGTACACAACGAAATGTATTTACGGGCTAAAAAAAAGTGGATTTTGTATAATGTGTCCCCTTTAAGAGCTTTCTATCATCAACTCACATAGATGAGTGCACAGATTTTGGATTTTGCATGCATGATTACTTCTGACTGCATCTGCAAAAGGTCCATGTTAAAAGAGCCCTGTCGAGCAAATTCTATTTATTTTACCTTGTCAGGTGTGCACAAAGCGTAAAAAGCACTCTATATACAATTCTATGTAACTTACATCCTGTCACTCTTCTGATAAGCGTGTGAAACCAAGCCAAAGCAATTGTCCATATAGGAAGGAAATTATGAAGATGGTGACTCGGTAATGAAAACATCAAAGCAAAGAAGTGCTATATGTGGATTTTAGTGTAAACATACAGTACGGAAAGGGAAACCATGTATGCCAAAAGCATAGTTTGCAGAAATTAGCCAAATATTGAAACACTCTTAAAGAGAAATGCAAGTTTGACACAAACCGTCCAGAAATAGCTGCACTGACATACGCTGATGTACATCAGCAAGCACCAGGAATAAACTAATCATTTATGACCAGAGACAGAACATTTTGCTCTTGCTGGAAGTGACAGTGATATATTAATGAACTAATTAAATTACGCTAAAGTTTAAATACAATCTATTTGAATTGTAATATTTTTCAGTGCTCTTAATTTATTTTAAAAGGAAGTGGCTATTATTAAGAGGTTTGTGTGTTTGATATCTGACTAGACAGTAAAACGACATGTGGTGTGTTTTCCTGTCATTTCTGTTCTACTTTAGTATTTTAGTAGGGCTGCCCCTCTACATATATGTACATCCAAATTCTGTTAAACAGAAATTGACTTTTTGAGGAGTCCGTATGGCATTCACATTCTCAACAGGATGATGAGATAATGCCACAAAATGCTAATTTCAGTTGATCTATAGAGTACGAATCCCATACTCATTAATATTAATGAAAACTCTAATACGTTTAGGTAGTAGCTCTAAGTAAATGCAGCTGTCAAATAGGAAACGTGTCGCCTGACTTCATCGGGGTCTAATTAACAGCGGGGAGTGAAAAACCATGCACGCGAGTGAGAGGTGTGTGCCAGAAAAAGAAGGGACTCTGGTGGCTTCATCAAAGTGTTGATTGTGTTTACATCTTTCAGCTCCGCGGAGAGCGCTGCGAGAACAAAACTACTGTCCCGACTACTCGCAAACGAGTAAAAAAAAAACACAAGTTATTCTGCCTTTGTAGGAGGTACACCCTCGCCGGGTAACATGTTTATGCTTGGTGAGCTGCTGTCAAATGGTCCACTAGGCATTAAAAGGCAAATTGTATTCCGTCGTTCGTCTCTTTCACCAGAGCTCAACGCGCTTCAACACAAAGAAAGCTCTTGAAACGCGGTCTTAGACTGTTCAGTGGGAAGGTTTCTGTGCGAGTCAGAGCCACAACACTCCAGAGGGTGGAAGCTGCTTGATTTCTGCAAAGGTGACTTCCTTGAGATGTTCCCTACACACGTACAATCCAAAGTTGTGTCACATACAGCAGATGTGGCCTTTAACTGACCTTTAACAACAAATAAAAGCAACTAAATTCTCGAGGTGTGTGTCTCAATAATATATATATTTATACACACACACACACACACACACACACCGTATATAGACATTAAACAGAAACACACCTGTTTTGGAAGGTGTTGAGCCCTGCAGGGACACACTGGACCCGCCACTGGCCGTTCTGGTCTGGGTAAAGGACAAACTTGATGGGAGTCTCCACGCCGAGCTGTTGCTCTAGCGCGAACAGATGCTCCTTCCAGGGACAGCCACCCTGAGAGAACAGCAACACCTCTCCACTGGGATCAACCTGGAGACAACAAAGAGGGGGGGAAACTTCCATCAGTGAATTTTCTTCCTAGCCTACCATATCAGATGTTTTGCCACTGAGAGCTGTCTGAGAAGTTGATATGAAAAAAATGTGGATGAAAAAGGGAAAACTTGCTGGCGGATGACTGAGATGAACCATCTGTTTTTACAGTCTGTCTCCGGCTAGCTTCAACCAATCAGATTAACAGAGTGGAACCAATTAAAAAATAGCAAATTCTTAACTTAATCAGAGAAGAGAGGAGTGAAAACATCCTCTCTGTCAAGATGTAAACTTTAGTAGCGTTTTTCTCTTCTCTTTCCTAGTCAGGAAAACATGCAACATTGGATTGATACTGCACCCAAACAAGCATCTCCAGACACAACTAAAGCAATCTGGCCAGAGTTTAATTGTCATGATGTTGACATGAATATTTTTTAATGACCTTAATCTTTATGAATTTATGTTTTTTTTTTTTATTGATAGAGGGCAGCCAAGTTCTGCCCCAATCCAAAGTAATAGTTTTTTTTTTTTTTTTTTAGACATGTCGGCTCAAACTGATTTGAGCTATTTGTACTGTGTTTGTCAAAGTTTTTAAAGGTTTCAAAAGCCAGAATTGTCTAAACTATGGCAGTACTTCAAGATGGGCAATGATAAACAGTAAGTTTTGATGTCTGAAAGGTTTTATGACGAACACCATACATGAAGAGCTCCAGATGTTATTCAAGGGCTACTGATGAGCTGACCATAAAGACAAAGTCAGGTTTTTTTAAGCTGCTAAGTGAACTCAATGGACTTAGACAAGTTGTCTGCTAAATTTTCTACTAAATAAATGTTTGAGAAAACCTTTAAGGCCACATTTTGGCCGATTATTGCTGTGCCCGCATGTGATAATGTGCACACTTTGTGCAGCCAATTGGAATAATTCTATTTCATCTCGTTTTAATCACATTTAATTATCGAGATAATGTTAAGATTAAAATAAAATGCACTTAAACCAGTCAAACTAATAAACATAAAGATCTAAGGGATGCAGAAAGAATTATCCCACTGAAAAACAACAAGTGGATATTTCTTTTCTATTTAACAAAATCAATTATTTTGTAGGATTCCTGGGAATGTTGCAGTTTTATTAAAGGGTTTAATTAAAGGGTAACCTGGCCAGCCAGATCGATAATGTGTAGCACGCTAGTTCTGCACATCAGCAATCTGGGACTGCTCCATTTGAATGTGTTTGGGGAAAGGAGGGAAATTCAGCTGAACTCTGAGCTGATTGGGCGAAGAGACTAGTGCCCGCCTACCAAAGGTTGGTTTTAGCCAGTCACGTTGTCAAATTAAAATGTACGCAGCAGGCGTTATGAAGCTAAGCTAGTCAAGGCACATCTTGCAGTTCAAATACCAAAGAAGAAACCATGGATCCTAACTAAAAAGATTTGATAGCAGCAGATAAGCTTGTGGCCTGCTATTTGACATTGATAACACTCCAGCAATTTATGTCAATGTGTAACCATTAAGTGCTTCATTTATTTGTTTTTCATGCGGGAGGTGGCAATTTATGCATATATTTCATGATTTTTAAAATGTAAATCTTTAACATTTTATTTAAATCTTGAAGGCTGTGAACACGTCTTTTAGGCACGGGAAACATACTGAAAATCGCCCCCTTGTGGCAAGGCAGAAACAGAAAAAAAACTGAGTTAATAGCATTTAAGTTGAAACGTAAATATTCTTCCTCATCATTGACAGCAAACATGAATTTTTCAAGATAACCTCACCATCCTAAAATGTTTGGTTTACAATTCTTTTGTTTTTTTCAGTGCATTAATAAATACACATTTGTTCTATTTAACAAAAAGGGGAAAATAAACCTTGAGGCACAGCCCTGTTACCTGATGTCTCTCTTTGACCGCTTGTTCAACAATTGTTCGAGCCGGCAGCCAGGAGGACTTGTAGAAATCCAAACGGTCCAGGAACTCCTCCCCAACCATCTTCAGAGCCTTCCGGAAACCCTCCTTGTAATAAATAATAATAAAAGTTAATTTCAAAGCTCCATGGTGGACTGTGTTAAGAGCACGATGAAGATGCATTCATCTAAATTACATCTTCGTAAACAAACAACGACATACATGTTGCAGACAGATGTCTTTTTTTGGCCAAGGAAAATAAAGACCACAATAGGGGGTTTTCAGTGACGTCACTGGTCAGCTTCCGGTCCGCCATCTTGGGTGGCATATTATCATATAATATCGCGAATGGATAAGTACGCCAGCACGCTAGAGCCACCAGATAAGGACGTATATCTGAGGAAATGTTCCATGATCGACCATATGGACCCCTATGCCCTCCACGGTGTCTTGTTTAGCACTAATCCAGATGATTGGCCAAATGTAGACCCCGGATATAGTGCATTACAGTGAAAACCCTCTGCACACTCTTGAGGAAATGAGAGCTTACAAGGATCTAGAGGCTCACAAGCAGTTCACATCTGGTTGGGTACGAGATGTAGAAGTTTATGTACATGAAGGAAATCGCCATCATACGTGGACGGGTGAGTTTTAATAAGATGGTAAAAATGTAAACAATCCGACGCAAATGCGACGAAAATGCGTGACAGCTTCTGCGGTGGCTGACGGCCGGCGGTGGCTGACGGCCGGCGGTGCGCGAAAGCGCTTGGCTGCAGGGCCGATCGACGCCGCTTGCAGCTTTAATTATTTAAGCAGAACAATGACCAGTGCAAAATTAAGTTGTATTTACCGTATTTACGCCGGTAGGCTTTTGCCTATCGGCGTAACCCGGAAGTAGCGTGGACGTCACTTTGCATATCAGACGTTTTATCATTAATAAGCGCACAGTAAGAGAACTTAATTCTATTTTTGGATGTATTGATATTTATTGATACTATCGTGGAACCAACAGATGAGAAAATGGTAAAACTAACAATCCCAACAATACAGTCAGTTTGTTCAAGCATAATTAATTGGTATTTATCTAATAAATCCAAATTCTTATCATAAGAAAAAAAAAATCAAGATAACAATAAGCATTTCAATAAATACCCATCTCTAACAGCAATAAAGATTGAAATTTGCTATATTGTGCAGCTCTAGAAAGGATATAGAGATGCATTCAGCTTTCACATTAAGAGCTCTGTTGGAGCAATTTTACAGAAAACACCTGACAGCATATTGTGGCAGTCTGATACTGATAATTGTTCACTTTAAGATAAAATCCATACTGGTACATCCTTAAAGGGATCTAAGAAAATAGCTGTGCAGTGTTTGTCGTCTAGAACCTCAACAAAGTCTTTATTTACTTTTAAGTGCACTGTGTCCTGTTCTAAAGAAAGAACAGAAAAGGTTTGACAATTTGTCATAATTACTAGAGCATCTTAGTAGCTCTTCTGAGAGGTTCAAAGATTTTAACAAGAGTGGGCAATTTTGGATAAAGGCAGGTTTAGCTCTGCTGAACCACCTGCTTTAAATAAGGGGAGCCTAATGGAGGTTTTCAAAATGAAAGGAATCTCATTTGTCTCCAGGGAAAGGTTGAAAAGAAAAGTCTGATTTTGCTCATTTTAAGTGAAAGAAATATAAACCCACTTATGTTTAAAAATTCTTTGGCTCATTATTTTCACAACATGATATCTACAAATCGACTGTGTGTCACATGAAATAAAACGCGGAACAAAGGTATCCACACACAGCTCGACAGTGTAGGGCAGGGAGGGCTCCAATCTGTATGCATCTTTTGGACGGTCATGGATGGAGGAGACGGAAATCCATTAAGTTTTTCAATTATGAAAAAACAGCCACTGCTAAAAGCTCACAGGTTAGTCTACCATAAATCCATCTCAGTTTTCCAGTGGCTCAGAGACGGCTCGCCAGAACGATCAGCTGCTGTGGAAATTGGGGGAAAAGTACAGGGACAAAAAAATAATAATTGTGTGAGCTGAATTGTAAAAAAAAAACAAATAGGCCAACTTGTCCCCTGAGAGTCCTTACAATGGAAAAAGAAACCATTGGCACAGTCAACATATTTGCAAGACTGGGCAGCCCATATCTCATGAGAGCTTTCTGGAAACAGGTGATGATTCCCTGAAGACATTCCCATCCTGCACTAATGAGACAGAAAAGTGACACCGGGTTGTTGCAGAGTCGGTTTCTGTTCGGCTTTAAAAACGAACCTCTGGACACTAATTGCTTTGCATCCGTTTTCCTACTTGCAAACCCTTTCAGCCCATTTAGGATTTTTTGTGTCAAGACAGCTTGTTCCTTATGTGTGTCATTATAATTACGTGGGATTTCTTTAACGCAGGAATCCTCTGCGTGCAAAAGATATATATCCGATATCAAAGCAAAACAAAAGGGTGGTTTCAGGCAGTTGAAAATGTATAAAGCGAGGAGGTTATTCATCAACCCTAATGGAAGTTAGGGTCATTTTGTCATTATGCTGAAGCATAATTAGACAAGATCAATATCACTGAATATGAATGGTTCTTTCTGTTATTAAACGTTGTTCTGAGCCAAACAAGCTTCTAAAAACAAACCAGTTGGTCATCATTATTACACATTAGATTTAAAAAAAAAAAAAAAGCTTTCATGCTTCAAATGCCTTAGATGTAATGCATAAGTTGCATTTAGCATGCATGGATCTATAAATATGTAAATTGCTCCTAGCCTCCGTTTCCATTTTCTGCTGGTAAGTGCAGCAAACCTTCACCTTTGCTTCAAACGCGT
The DNA here is from genome assembly GCF_011125445.2 of Fundulus heteroclitus. NCBI lineage: Eukaryota > Metazoa > Chordata > Actinopteri > Cyprinodontiformes > Fundulidae > Fundulus > Fundulus heteroclitus. The sequence goes on along the minus strand of NC_046380.1, from coordinate 15,577,815 downwards.
ACAACTATGCTTAACAATAAATGGCAGGGTAAAGAATCGGGGTAGTTCAGTGTTGTGTTCAAAGCAGAAACAAAAAGCGACTAAGGTCAAAGACAAGAGGACAAAACTGTTTTAAGATATTATCTTCAAAAGGTATAGGTATTATGGTTTTTGACTTGAAATTGGTGTCTGCTTCCTTTTCAACAGATATGGACGGAAAAAAAATGAAAAGTGAAAAGAAATTAAAAAAATATTTTTAAATGTATAAACCTGAATGTGTGATTTATGCTTTTTTTGTACTGATTTTTTTTATTAAATTGATTTATGCTGCGTTGTTATTCTAGGACTGTTTAATTCAATGTGATTTACATGTTAAAAATTTACATCTGAAATTTAACATATTAGATCAGTTCTGTAACTTATGCAGCTCTCTGTACAGTGTGGGAGAATACAAAACGAATTAAATATAGTTGTCGAAGATAACTGCAGGGAAGAAGTTGACAAAATATTTCCTTGGAAGTTTTATAAAGTCTGAACTGAGTCAGAAGATCTTACTTGTGTTTCAATCCTGGTGGGAAAAAAAAGACTGAAATACACGCATAGTTTACCGATTACTGCCCAGTATAAAGCTTTTCAGTGCAGCCCTTATTTTTAGTCAACATTTAACAAACAAAAATGTAAACAAAAGTAAGGAAATGCATCAACAACTGTAAATAAATCGGCATCGAAGTTTTTTAAACAGCAGCGGAAACCAGTTGTGTTTTCCATCCCTCTCCATGTGAGAGTAAGCTGCACATGCACAGTCACATGCGCCCACCTCAGTATCCTGACTCTTGCTGTTCCAGCGTGGATTCAGATGTGCGACACGTGCACTCAGCGTGGAGGAGACGGCGTAGCGAGCCTCTCCGTCAAACTGCGAGATGCCGTTGTCCACAGCATCCACCTCCTCCACAAAGTTCTCGTACAGCTGGAAGCAAGCGAGACACGCTCAGTACTTTGAATCAGTAAGGATAATCCACTTTCTGCTTTTTCTTTAAACATTAAATCTGTTTGAGATTGACAAAGCCATTAAACACCAAAAGGGCATACATGGGGAAAAAAAACTTACTGAGACAACTCCATTGTGAATAAGACAGAAAACGTAGAGACAATAAATGCAGGGTTTAAAGGAGACTAATAGAATCTTATCTGGGGGAGAAATTTTGAGTCTTCAGTACATAGGAAGGTCAAACACCAAAGAGCTGACATTTTGCGAGAGGCTTGCGTGCGAAACAAAGCTCTGGGGCAAAAATAGACGTTCGGCTCGTCTAAACCAGCTGAGGACAAGACGCGAAACACACGAAAATGAATTACGCCTCAGCTACATGCAAAAGGATTATCTATGGCTTTAAACACAGAGACACATCAAACGAGTCTAGACGAAATGACTAAACGGCACTGATATTTATGTTGACCTGAGCTTTAGCAGCCGAACGCTGCCTGCTGAGTGTTTCTGTTTCCCCGTCTTTGGAAACACATTAAATCAAATCATTTCAGTCCTCATCCCTTACTGACAATAATCAAGAGCAGGCACATATAGACTAAACCAGGGGTGTCAAACATACGGCCCCGAACAATTTAGTCCGGCCCTGTGGCTAAATGCATCATCATTATCAAAAGAAAAAAGAAAAAAAGAAATGGCAATAAGAATTGTCTTAATGCCAAAAAGAGCTCATCAGATTTGACTTTCACAAGTGGAGCAGTACTGCTTTTGCCATAGTGCTCCGCTTGTTTTATGAATGTGAATAGTTTTATTATGATTCATGCGGGGAATATCTCAAATGATATAGACACTACAATGGCAAAGTAGGAGAGGAAAGGAAGAACAAGAAGGAAAAAAAAACAAAAGGTGAAAGAAAGAGGAGATAAAGGGAAGAGAATGATAAAACAATTATTGAAAAAAACATGTACTTTGTTTAATTGAAAATATGCAGTTCCTATATTGTCCACGAGGGTTGCTGTGTTTTAATTAGCAGATTAAGCTTCAGTTGTGGGAAAATTTAAATAATTTCTTAATTTTTATCTGTTTGATGTGTTTTGTCATGTAGGACAGTGTTTTTAAGTTCCAAAAAATGTGAATAAATGTTTTTCAACATTGTATAATCACTGTGATCAGGTCTTATGCATAATGCACAAGTAAATGTTTAACTGAGTAAAAGTATTGTTGAAATTGCACATACTTTTCTTAAAAACGCTGAGGTTATTCATAATATATTGTGTAAAAGTGAAATTAATTTAATATAAAAATCAACAACAAGTCCACTTTTATTAGTTCTATTTAATCTTGCAATGAGTTAACTCGTGTGGCCCTCTTGAGTTCAGATTAAGCTGTATGCGGCCCCTAAACCAAAATGAGTTTGACACCCCTGGACTAAACAGTAACAAAAGGAGCATTTTACAATTCTTAGAGCACCATTGTTTTGTTTTGTTTTTATTGTAGGTTGTACACTTTTTACTCTAACCTGATTAAATGGGAGAGCCCATTTAATCAGCTTTTTGTCGCCATAGCCTTTGATTTTTTGACGAAAAACTCACTGTACTCCTTTAAGCAGATCAGACAGTAAACAAACCGGAGGAAAATCCGTTTTTTACTGTTACTATAGTAAATTAAACACGATCAGAGGAAATAGACTGGCAGCCGTGTATCTTTTATCGCTTCTGTTCTCACCTTGTCAAAGAGCACCTCCAGCTGCCCGTCGTCCTCCTTCAGCTGCGTCAGCTGGGCCAGCAGTCGACGGCCAAAGTGCAGATAGACCAGACCGGCGGAGCTGAGCTTGGTCACCCACGGCTTCTCTGGACACAGACTGTGGAAGTTCTCTGTGAAAGTCCTGAAGGGAGAGAGGATCATCTATTAGCTCAAAACAGCACCACCAAAGCGTTCTCTGTATGACCACGATACTGTTCTGCACAAAGAGAGCAAAATATTTAATTCACCACAGTTTCTTAAAGTTAGACTAGGTGAGAAAACATCTGGTCAGAACAACAGTCAGCTTGACGAGCGCTGACTGCTGACCAGCTGGTTGGAAATTCAAATATCCGATCTTATTCTGATGAAGTGAACACACCAGACTGAGTGAAAACAAAACTCATTGGTGTAGATGCGGTTATTGAGGGGAAAAAAAAGACTGGAAGGTACCTGCTTGCAGAACGAGCCTGATGGAGCCACAGAGACGAGAGCGGCTACTTAACACTGGGATCAACCGATGGAGGTTTTTTTTAAGGCCGATGCGGATACAGATTATTTTGACATCTGTCTAACCGATCCTCAATATGTGCTGCTGATTATCTGGGGCGATTCTTAAAGCCGATATAGCTTTTTCTTCCTCCATTTTCATGAGAAAAAAAATTATACAATCATAACATGTTACACAAGTCTCAATTTAAACAAAAAACAAACAAACAAAGATTAGATGTGAGTTTTTATAGCGCGTTCCATTTGTCCTCAGTAGTTGGATTTCCCACCTCCGGGTCAGAAACTTTAACTAGAACAGCCCCTAAAGTCGGCATTACGAGTCGGAAAATCGTGCGACAGGATGGTACCCGACTTTTGTATTCACTTACTTAAAGGAATATTTAATATTTTATATTTACTAGGGGTGTGCAAAATATTCGTCATGACGATGCATCGCAATTCTAATTTCCTTGATCTACTGCATCGATTCTTGACGCCAAGTATCGATTATTAATTTTAAAAAATTAATAATTAAAATTGCATGAATGGTTGGCGAACATCAGCCAAAAACAAGTGGAATACAACTTCATTGGTTTAAAAGACCAGTGAGGCCATGTAAACGGCACTGATTATCCTTATTTTGTTCCCAAAAAAAAGTTAAAAACAAAGCAACTGGACTTGTTTTCCGTAGTTGAAGACGTCCTTATTTTGTTATTTTAAGTTTTATAAATCCTAAGCACTTTTTGTCAGTGTGTCCAGTCCAATAATAATAATATTTGTGTCCAGTAACAGTAATATGTGTTGTCATGGCAATACCTCCAAAAGTCATTTCAATAAATACAGCTATAGATGAATTCAGTTGTTTTCAGTTATGTATCAATTGAAGACACTATCCATACACAGTCAGCCAGCCACTGGTAATGGCTGTAATTTTTTCTAACAGTATTCAGTGAAAATATCGCAATGCATCGTGATACATCGCAATAATTCAAGTATCGTGATGCATTGTGATAGAATCGGATCGTGGCATGTGAATCGTGATTTGAATCGAATCGTGACTTCTTTGGCAATACCCACCCCTAATATTTACATGTTTAGAAATAGGCCTGTAGAGGATAAATTAGAGCCAGTCTCAACGATCAATAGGAACAGACCCTGCTTATGAATGCTGAGCAGCTTTTTGCATTTTTCCACTGGTATTTTGATTATTCATCTTTGGTCATGAGCTTAAATATGTTGGGAAATACCTTTTAAGGCATAGCTGTAAATCCATTACTACCAGTGGACATTTCAGAGAAAATAACATGTCAAAACATCCTCTATAAAATACAAAGTACAACAAAGAAAATGTAAATGGATTTCCAACAGCAAAGGTTATGGAGCTACACTTCATTAACTGATCAATAATTAGTGTGAGAGCCTCTAAAACGTATATATGTTCTGCAGGTTCTGAGCCCTGAAGCTTTCAAGCATGTGTTCATACAAATGTTGGGAGAGGAAACTGTTCACATCATCCTGGAAGGGTTACAGGGCTGTTTCTGAGCAGTTTGCAGGCCATCATCTTACAGACAACAGGATTCCCTAGCGGAAAAAGACTCAAAAGAGTTGTCAATCTTCCTGGCGGGGTTGCTCTCGCAATTTTGCCACAAGGTCAGAGCAAGCAATGTTCAGGGGAACTGCAAAAAGCATAAAAATGTAAAAAATGTTCTTGACAGTACAACTGGGAGAATATTTAACATGTATGGCAAATAGGGCGACCAAGGGAAAGACCGTTTATGAGAAAAGAACATTGCAGCACGATACAAGTTTGCAAAGTGCATCCAAAGAAACACCAGTTTGTAGAGTCAAACATGTAAATAGCATTCTGCTAGTTGGGGGATTGTGTGTTTTCTTTTTGGTAGGAGTGTTCGCATGTGGGGCTGCAAACAAATCCATCAAAAGTCGGATAAATTGATGGAAAGCTGTTCAAAAGAATGGGCCCAAATTGCTCGACATTGATAACATCACTCAGAAAATGATTACTCAGGTCGTTGCTGCTAAAAGTGATTCTAGTTGACATTGTATTGAGGTTTACTTACAATTACAGTAATTTAAATCTTAGTTACTGTTAGCTAACTGAAGTTTTTAAACAGCTGTCTCAAGATGTTGTACGACAACAAGAGACTGCTGCACAGATGTCTGTCACGAAATGCTAAAATGCAGAACTGCTGTTAAGGTTATGTACTTGACCTTAACGCTATTATTTGATCTCATCTTTTGTGTTTGTCAATTCAATTCAATTCAATTTTATTTATATAGCGCCAATTCATGAAACATGTCATCTCGAGGCACTTTACAAAGTAAAAATCAGTCAGATTATACAGATTGGTCAAAAATGTCCTATATAAGGGAACTCATTGTTTGTCCAATGAGTTGCATTTTTATCCCCCACCCCCCCAGCATGTCCTTAAGCGTGAGCACACACAGTCGCTGCAGGTCACCCCTCAGACACGTGCTGAGTTGGGTGGGCTCCAGCCATGAGCTACTGCTGGTCATTTAATTCAATCTTAATTAGGATGCTTTGGCTACAGCGCAGCAGAAAGCAGCACGTCAAATGAATGAGTGACATGCTGGGGAAGTAGGGGGCAATCACAGCCATTAAAGGGCTAATTGGTTGAGCTATGTCAATATGGAGGGTATTGGAATTATAGGGCGAGAGGAAAGAAAATCCCTAGCTGAAAACGGAGAAAGCCGACCATTTTCATATTTGCCACAAAAAAGTCATCAGATGTGCTCATGTGACATAAATCTTACAGCATGTGTCACACTGAAGCATAAGAGGGAAAGATAAAAGGAAACAGATGGAAGTGTTTTTGCAGAAAAAGTTTTGAACAAACTTTAGATGCGTATGTTTACAAGCTAAACTACTTTATGTTTCTGATCCCTCTAATCATTAGAAGGATTGCTTTAAGCTCTGTGTGTGTGTGTGTGTGTGTGTGTGTGTGTGTGTGTGTGTGTGTGTGTGTGTGTGTGTGTGTGTGTGTGTGTGTGAACGCTTCATGGACTTAAAGCATTAAAAGAAACATCCAGCTTCTTGAAACCATCAATGATAGAAAATTAGACTTGAGAAAGGGGGCAGCAAATTTAAAGCAAATTTTTTTGCTTTAAATTGATTTCAAGAATATTTTAAATGCGACAAAAATCCAAACATCATTATTCACTGTTTGTGTTTTATATTTTAAAGGGAGGCTTATATCACAACATGTTATAGCTCTCCTACAGATTGCCGTAGGACAATCTTGGGCACCACCACCTTCTGTGGATCAGGCTTGTTCCATCAGATTGTGCAGATATCACAGAGATGTTAATTCAAACTACAACCTAAAAGGATGTCAGAAGCCAGGTCAATGCATTGTTATTTAATGAAAGGACCGTCAGAGCAGATTTTGTGGAGCTGCAGGGTGCTTTGTCGTATGACATCAGAGTTGAATGCACTTATCGAAGCCAGACCGCTATAAATGTCAGAGCCTCTCCTCCTTCAGTGCTGAAACACAATTATGGTTTAATTCCTTCGGCTTTAATGTTGTCACTTTAAAGTGTATTATAATAACAGGAACCTAAAATGCCAAATAAATTAAAATCTGGTGAGATCGCATTAAAATTCTCTGTGAATACAAGTGGTTTGGGCAGCATGCGGTGTCTGCAGGTCCGGTTTTCATGCAGAGGTGCGACCTCTAAACTACATTTCAATTCCAAGTTCATAATGGTATACCACTCCTTCAGTCCAGCAATGAAAGGAGCAACTTGCACAGTTTGAAGAAATAAAATTCATGCTGTATTCTGATTTGCTAGGAAAGAACAGAGAGTTTGTTTGCAGACGAGTAACAACCTCTTTAATCCCTGCCAAATCTTAATCCTGGATATTTTGCCTTTTTTTTCCGTTGATGTTCGGGAAAACTGCTTCCTCTTCTTACACACGTGTCATGTTTTGGTTAATAACCTTCAGAGATTAAAAGTTTCTTACTTTAAAAGCAGTCTTGGGGTAAAGCTTAGAATTAAGAAGACACCATGACTTCCCCATTCTAGAGTTGGTATGGAACAAAAATTGTCTGATGTGCCTTTAACACGATGAGAGCAAACATGCCCTTTATAATGTACAGTAAAACACGAGGATTCACTCTGACTTATGAAAAACGTGGTGCACTACAAACAACAGAAAGATGAAATCTAAAGAGAATAAAAAAACATCAGACCTGCACTTTATTCCAACGTTCTAAATGTTAATTTAAAAAAAAAAACCTGCACTTTAGTTTATGTGATAATCAGAAAACAAGAGGGCTTCTTTCTGTTGAGAATTTAATGGAGAGTCAGGTTGAGTTGCGCAAGGGCTCCCCTCTCTGCACGCAGTGAGGAGCGCACAATATCTCAAAGAGAAGGCAAGATCATAAAGTTCATACATGTTGTATACACTAGAAATTAAAACATGTAATAAAGTTACAATGAATGGTTTTGAAAGGGTGGGGGTAGAAACTGTGGGTTAGACTTTCAGACCCTCCTACGGTTAGATGACCATTAACTCATCTCTGCTGGGTTAACCTTGATCCCAGCAGGAGAACTTGTCAATTTAGGTCAAAATGTTGTCAGAATCTGTAGCTGGCAGCTGTTTTGGCCTCTGAGCAAATATTCACCTCACTTCAGGTATTTACCCCAACCTTAAAGAAAATTTTTTTCTTTAACTTAACTGCCTTGTCAAATGTTAGAGTTCTGAAACGGATATGTTCTGAATTTTATCAATTGTGCCTGTTAAAATTTAAGTGTGACATGAAAATATTGTACTTCACTTCTAAATATGAGAAATGCAAGAATTAAAAGGATTGCAATCGACCCAAATGAGAAACTAAACAACAAAAACAACACGTAACCCTTATACAGTCTTACTGACCGACGTGAGACATTCGGATTTAAATATTAATGTATGCATTGCAGGGATCGCACAGTAGCGCTGTTGCCATGCAGCAAGAAGGTCCTGGGTTCAAGTCCTACCCTTGCCCTGGGTCTTTGCATGCGTGGGTTCTCTCCTGCTTCCTCCCACAGTCCAAAAAACACTGTTTTTCTTCTTAGGTGTGAGTGTGTGTGAGAATGGTTGTTTGTCCTGTTTGTCTCTGTGTTGCCCTGCGATAGACTGGCGACCTGTCCAGGGTGTACCCCGCCTCTCTCCCATTGACAGCTGGAGATAGGCACCAGCACTCCTCGTGACCCCACAAGGGTTAGAAGATGGATGAATGTACGCATTGCAAATTGTGTGGCAGTAGGAATTGCTTGCTCAGAAAAGTTTAAAGAAGCAATAGAGATAAAATCATCTCCTTTGTTAGGCATTAGCCACTTTAAACTGTCACTTCCAAAAACAAAAAAATAATGCATTTTTGTGAAATTAAACTTAAAAATGCTTTTAGCTAACAAACATTTAGTAGCATGTTAGCGAAGGCTAACAGGCCCCCTAATTGTACATTGCGGATATTGTTAGGATACGATAATAAGCTAATAATAGCATATTAACTAACTAATAATAATAACTTATTTGCTTTCACTAACTGCTGTTACGTAACATGCTAAAAGTAGCATGTTAACTAACGCTAACACATTACCTAATAGTATTAGACTAACTTTACATAATGTATGATAGAAGGAATCGTTATATATATATATATAAATATCTAAAGAATAGATTCCTAGACACCTGTCACTATAAAGAACAGCTGCAAAGATTTTTGCACTTTACCTCAATGTAATTGTTATATTTATCTGTTTTTTTAATCTATTTGTTTTATGTCGTGTCCCTTTAACGATTCTCCCACAGTTAAAAATAGCTTAGAAATGCCACCTTGTTTTAGTGTAAGCTATTTAATAAAAAAAACAAAACAAATATATTTTATTATGAATCACAATCAGTTTAGCATCTTTGAAAAAGCAAAAAAAAAAAAAAAAAACTTGTTTGCTTCTTTGTATAAAAAAAAAAAAAAAACGGATATCACTATCTGTCTGACGCCCCACAAATCAGTTCATCTTAGCTTTGCACAGTATAATGACTGGAAACATGGAACCAGTAATTGACTGGGTCTAAATTGACTGCAAGTGATTACAGGTCAGTCATCAAACTACCGTCTTCTTTCAGTTGACCCTTTTAAGGGCCTCCAGAGTGGATTACCTCTATCTCATCCTGTCCGTAGCATCCTCTTCCATCACCCCAGCTCTCTTAATATCCCCCTTCACTACATCTATAATCCTTATCTCTTGGTTCCCCATTGGTAGCTTCATATCTAACGTCCTTTTTCCAGTTCATCTAATACTCCTCCACTCCTACTGGTTTGTTTCTCAACCGCTAAACCTAAGCTCTTTCTCTTATAAACTCAATCGTGCTACCATAATATACAATTTTAACTTAATTTTAACTAGTGTATGACAAAGAGCTCATGAAAGGCTTAAATTCATGTCTTCATTGTATCGATGCAGCTGTCAAGCTCATGTGTCTAATTGTCCGTTTTTTCCAACATTCAGCCCACTTATAGTCTTTCTTTTTGTTACAATCATCGTCAGCATATGGACATGACAGCCACATTCTCCTGTGGCATCTGACTGAGTCGTGCCAGCCTCTGAGCCTCGTGAACCAACAGCAGGGGGGAGGATCGATTGAAGGCGCACTAATTACCACTAACCGTCTAAGAGCACAAGATCTCTGACATATACGTTTATCACCATAGCCATAAAAGCCATTTCTGACTGCCATCAGTAACAAAACACATGGAATAGGCTATTTACACGTGACGAGACTTCAGTAAAATCGGTTCTTAGAACGTTTGCAAGGAAAACACAACGCCTGACCTTTCATGGTTCAAACAGAGACAGACTGACTCAATATTTCAGAACAGGAACCAACGGGAGAGTTACTCCGAAGATCTAGATAATGAAAACATCCTTAATCGTAACATCTTGACGTTATAGTAATAAAAACACACTGGCACAATGAATTATGTTAGGGACAGAAAACACTATGTGTAATAAATTAGATTAATAACAGTGTGGGCTCAAAGATAGGGCAAACTAGCACATCATAATCTAAGTCTGTTAATGTTATAAAGCTACATTTCTGTCTAGCAGATACATTACTAAAACACAGACCTGAAATTGGCCTTTTTTACTCCACGATGTTTCAAACATACACCAGAAAGGGAAAAAAAAGCCTGGTGGAATATCTTGCCTTTAATTTGCCTTATTGGCATCAGGCACCAGCAACATTATCAGTAACTGAACTAGAATCCAGTGGAGAAATGCTCCGAATATTTAGTATTTTTCTAAATCTTCAATCAAAAAACCTGTGCACTGAAGATGAAAGAGATCATCACTTGTAGCATCAGCACACAGCTGAACTTCCAGCTGACAGAGACAGGGAGAAACTCACAGTGTGCATGACCCGGGCTGCAGACTGCTCAGCCTTATATACAGCTTATGTCCTAATCAGTGAACGGTTTGGCATTTTGTTTTGCTCTGTGATAAAAACATTTACAGTACACATAATATAATGAAAGAAGAAGAAAAAAAAACACTCATCAGCTAAAATCTTAGGAAATGTAGAACAAACTGATAAAACTATATCAATTTGTCAATTAAATTTCCTCCAAAATTCAACTTCCTACTTTAAAACACTTGAAATGTTCTCACAACTTAATTTAGAAGTGAATATAATTAGATTATCTGCAAATCAAGGGCTATTTTTACTTGCATTTTATAAAGCTTACTCAGCTTTTTAGTAAGGCTGCTCATGAATCTGCAAATATATCTGAAATGCAGCTATCAGTATGAACGACACTAAAGGCACAACTGAAATGTCAGGAATTCACACTTTGCATGGCAATAATATATTTCAGCTGTTCCATGGACTCTCACTTCAGTAGATGTCCACTTTGGACAGTGGCAAAAAATGTAAGGTGAAAAAGTGTGCTGAAATTCTTTTAATAACAGATGAGGAGGAGAGAGAGACATGAGGAAAATACTGATTTCTCACACCTGATATTGTGATTCGAAGCCATTAACAAAAATTCCAAATTTTTAGAGATACACCAGAGGTTGGAATCTGCCAGGTTCCCTCTTATGTATTAAGATCCTTAATCCTAATAATCCTAATAATCCTAATAATAATAATAATAATAATAATAATAATAATAATAATAATAATAATCAGAGGAATAACAACAAAAATGGTAATAGATTTTTTAACCCAGATCAGCAGGTCTCAAAGAAAATCAGAAATTTCTAGCAGCCTGCAAAAGCTCCATTGGAGGAGCTCTACTAATTTTAAGCAGGCCTAATGGTTAGGAAATCAGTTTATAAATGAAATCAATAAAGCCCAGAGGTCAGAAGGAGAGCTGACCATTTGAGCTAACAAAAGAAGTGTGGAGCAATAGACGAAGAACAGGTCTATCACGTGTATAGCAGAGACATCTAGAACCAAAAATGAGAAACCAGGAAGAGAGCAGAGCACAAAGAGTAGGGTGCTGGTCATTTCCCTCTTTCCACTATGTCATACTTATTCAGTTTTGCCCTCTGGAGCAGTAAGTCTGTAACAACCATGCGTCGGTATAACCCACCCTGGGGACATTTGTACTTGCTTTTCCTTGTACTTTGCCTTTCCTTTCTCCAATAGCTAAAATCTACAGCCAGGAGGTAACTTAAAGATGAAAAGCTATTTTGTATCGTTAAAAATTTCAAGCTTTTATTTCTTGTAGTTTCGATGATTTTGGCTTAAAATTCAGTGTATCAGATAAGTAGATTACATAAGATCAACAGCATAAAACAAAACTAAACCAAAATGTCAGGCTTCAGAAAGGTATGTTCATTTCTATTCACACAATACTTGGTCTGGTCTCCTTTTGCATGAATTACTGCATAAATGAGGCGCAGCATGGAGGTGTGTGGATCTGCTGAGTTGTAATGGAAGCCCAGGTGGCTTTTAAAGCAACCTTCATGTCATCTGCATTGTTGAGTCCATCTTACGTTTGACAATGCCTCATAAAATCACGGTTAAATTCTTTTGAGACAGACACTGGCCAATCAAGCAGTGTGACATCATGGCCATTAAACCAGCCTTTGGTACCTTTGACAGTGTTGGCTGGAGCCCAGTTATGAAGGAAAATGAAAATAAATTTTGGCAACAGGAAAGATGCTTCCAGCTCATGCGTGCCAATGCCTTGACTCCAGCCTCAGTCCAATCCTTATGAAGCTGCCCTAAATTATTCGATGGATTTTGGGTGAAAACATCTCAAGGTTGTGGTTATCCCTGTTGCACCGTAACTTCCTATGAATGTGCTTGGATTTAGCACTCGGTGAAAAACCACCTTATTTAGCAATGACCTTTTGTAGATTTCCCTCCCTGTGGAGGGTGTCAATGGCTGCCTTGTGGACATCTGCCGTACCAGCAGTCTTTCCCATGACTGTATCGCCTTTTAGAGACTCGGGAAACCTTTGCTCAAAACAGTTTTGAGTTAATTAGCTGATTAGAGTGTAGTGCCATGACATAAGAATTTCCTTTATTGTCCCATAATGGGGAAGTTATGGACCGAAAGTAGCAAAGACACAGATGTTACACACAAGTTATAGTAATAACAAAAACAAGCTAATTTAAGCTACTGTTAGTACTAAAGGACCAGAGAAAGAGCTTATCAGAAAGGCCAAAATAAAACTAAAAATAAACACCAGAGTAAGTATTGCACAATTATTGATAATATGGCATACTCACGTAAAAAAAAAAAAAATCGAATATTCAAGTTGAACAGTGAGAAAAACGGCAGCCTATTTACAGAACAATATGAGGTAATATGCAATATGCATGATAAAAAAACAACAACATCTCAAAGTAGCTAAGGTGTGCGCCTTAGCATTTGAGAGATAGAGGAAGATGTTTCCAATATTTAACTTTTTCAAAGTATTATAATTCATCTTTGGGGTCTCATTATCTGTAAGCCATAATAATAATAAAGGCTTGGAATAATTCACTCTGTATGGGATAATTCTATATAACATGTGTGTTTAACTTTCTGAAATGAAGGACAATATTTTTTGACATTTTTACACAAAATTCAACTTTTTTTTGTACCTGTATACTGATGTACAAAGGATAAGTATATGCATACAAATGTGCTTCGAGCTGCCAAACGGAAGCAGGCTGGGATAAAATATTACCTCTGGTGGTGATCATAGCGATGCCTCTTGGAGTCAAATTCTCCTCCCACGTCAACAACAATATCACATTCTGCCAGCAGTGCTGCGTCTCTTGTCCGAACAATTTCAGCATCCTGAGGGAAGAATCATTAAAAGTATTTTTGGTTACCGTATTTTTTAAAGATACAATATTTTAAGTTAGAAACTGCACTTGCAAATAATATTTGTAGCAAGTTGAATTGATTTTCCACATCCTATATTCTGACACCGTGGCGTGTACAGATATAGGGAAATGGTAAGGACGTTGTGATGATCCAAAACAGATGCGTCTACCCTTCTGGGAAATAAACCAAAAATCACACTTTACTCAAGGTTTTATCTTTCTGTTAGTTCTGCTATTACAAATTCCCTAAAGTCTTTTTTTTCTGGCTTTGTGGACTACATTTAGATTATTGTTTTAAAGTTCAATTTGGATTGTACTACATTTTACCCAACACAAATGGGTAAAATGTTTCACTTCTTAAATAACGGCTTCTTTCAGAATGCTATTTTATACCAAAAACAGGCCACTAACAAAAACATGACATCAACAAAATCGCACATATGGGAAAAGTTGATTTTGGAGTAAAACTTTTCAATAGAATTTACCTCCAAAGTGTGCAGAAGAGTTCCTGGGACTATTTGTTCAACACCACAGCGCCCCCTCGTGGCGCGTTGAAGTACACACAACAAGCAGCGGGCACAGACTTTAGAAGTACCCGCGGAAGCTGTAATTAATCGCTGGCTGTACCTACCGCGTACTCCGGCAGCTGACGGAGAAAGAAGCAGGCCAGCACCTCGTCGCAGTGGAAGGTCCCGTTGTGTGTTCCGATCTTTTTAACAGTCATGTTGTCGGTGCGGATCCTCTTCGCGTCAGTGGACATAAATCGTCGCTCTACGCCCGAAATGTTCACAGAGCTAAAACGACCCCAGCTGGACAGTACACGTAAGCTCGTTAAAGACCGAAAATGTTTTTTGTTTGCTACCGAAGGAGATATTTTTGCTAATCTAAGCGCAACACCTCGTGCACACCACATTCGGGATAAATCCACACGACAAGCGGTGTTGGCGGGCACATTCAGCTGCCGGACCGGATGTGACGTACATGTTATGTCATGTGTGGGGAAGGAGTTACTTTTCTTACATGTTTACGTTTTTAATAAATGCAGGTAATTATAAACATTAGTATAACATCACAGTTACCTGAATCAAACTAAAATTAAATATATATATTTTTATAAACAGCGGGTATTGTGTCCAATGACATGTATTGACAGTAGATGGCGCTCCAACCCTAAAATATTCCGACCAATGTACTGTAGATTTGAAGGGAATGAAATGCTGCAGCCTACTTATGTCTCTGCTATTACATTAAAAGTCAGATACCAACATAAAGGCTTTAGTTGATTGTATCTTTAATACTTTATTGGATGGTTGTGCTGATTTTTTTTACATTTATCTTTGCAGGTGAAGAAGCAGACAAGATGTTGTATTGTTCTCTCCCTTTTTGTCCACTTTCTTTCACCTTTTCTCTTCTTCCCCCTTTTTCTCTTCTACCTTCTTGTTTTAGTGTCCATATAACACGAAATATTCCCTGCATAAATTATAATAAAGCTACTTGCATGTATAAATCAAGTGGAGCGCTTGTGAAAGATCCGCTTGTGAAAGCAAAATCTGTTGGGCTCTTTTTGGCATTAAGACAACAATTCTTATTGCCACATTGCCAGATAGGACACTATTAAAAAATAATAATAAAAATAAAAGTCAAATACCATGAAGAACGAGAAGAGCAATTTCCAAATAATCTAGAATTATTTATTTCAAAACATAATTTAAGAATTTAACCTATAATTTTTTTTGAAATGTATAATTTAATTTTATAAATTGTTTCATTGTTCGATCATTGTGTTTGATATTCGTTTATTTTGTAATTGTTTATGCATATTCTATCATAGAAGATGATTTGAGAGTAACACACCGCAAAATCCAATGAACCCGTAGTATCCGTGTTAATGGCAGTAAATGCATTTAGTTATTGTCAATCAAAAGTAGTTATGAAAGTCTCCCCAGGGTGTTTCCGAAAATTTACCCATAAAATATTTTTTTCATACTTTTCGTGAAAACAATTGGAATAAATTCTCGTTCCAAATCACATTCTCGCGGCATTGCCTTCAAGGTTTATTGACGAGGTAATTAACCAGATGGGACCTATCTACAGATGTGGTGCCCTTTCCAAGTAGCAAACAACTTTATCAAATCAACCCACCTCGAAAAATAAGATTGTATCAATCTAACTGCACAGGATATGTTTTTATTGTTAGGATTATTGCGTATTTGTTTCCTCCAGAGTATGATTCATGGCCCTGATATTTTTAACATCCCCTGAATTGTTGAACTACAATACATCCACACATGGTTTACGAGAGAGAGAGAGAGAGAGAGAGAGAGAAAACATGTTGTTGGAGAGGTGCACTTTATAACATTATTTTCAGAATAATCTGGACTGGGGATGTTGGATTACTTCATAACACTGGGTGGAGCCCGTGGGCCATTGAAGGACTTCATCGGCAGGTTGTCAAGACTTTATTTTAGCTTAATGAAATCGATGGTCATTGATTTAGAGTGATTTTTCAGAGTGTACAGAGCTGTTATTTCAAAAGATTTCCGACAGCCAACTCCTGAAAATGTGTCAAATCTTAGTTACTTCTATTTACAATTAAACACGTAAATATTTCTGTATATTTGTTAACTTAGAAATGGTAAAAAAGAAAAAAAAAGTCCATACTTCTGCAGGCTACTATGGTTTATTTTACTATTCTCTGGCATTCATTGGGGCCTCATAGATCAGAACCATGGACAGTACCTCACTGAAACGGCTGCCTTAACTTTCGGACACAATAAGCTGTAGTGGTATTATAACCTGTCTCTCGACTCTTGATGTTTTGTTTGCAGGGAGATGATGCATTTGTACCATCCTTAATTAGGGTGGAAACAAGGCAAAAGCAACATCAGAGCAAGAAGAATTTTACTTCTTGTCTTTTTTTATTAAAAAAAAAAACTCAAATCAAATATATGTGCAGAATATGAGAAAACTAAGTTCACGCCATGATCTAATAATTAGTTCTAGAAACCAATAATATGAGGTAATTCTTCTGTGTGATCCTATCAATATGGCTTTAGTTTATTAGGCTGTGAAGGAATTTGTTTATGATGGACTTGATGTTCCTATATTTACTCTCATTCACAGAAAAGTTCACGGTCAACTTCATTACTTCAAACTCCCCACATTATGTAACTATATAACATGTCTTAATCATTGTTCCTCCAACCCGGAGCTTGAGATATGGTATAACTAAGTATTGTCATGTGTTAAAAAACATGTATGTTCTGGTCTCATGTATTGTATGTTTACCACATGTACATACTAATACTCTACAAGGACTGAATGGTTACCAGATTGATGATCGTCGCTGTTTGTTCTCCAAGATCTTTGCAGACGTTCCTATTTGTGATTGTAGTAACAGACATCCGAATGCTCCGGATAAGCAATCTGAAGTCATAATTTTTCATGATCTTTTGTCTCTCTCAAACTATTTATGGATTTAATCTAAAGATATTGCCACTATAATACTGTATAAAATAATCACTTAACCATGTTCCTGTCTTTCCAGAGTAAAACAGTTCACTTCTTATAATTTGTTTAGAATTTGTTTTCAATCTGTAAACGATGCTCAAACAAACTTCTGTTACCTCTGCCATTCACATAATCCTGAGCTCGTAGGGACATCAGCTTCATCATAGCAGTATTGTATAAAATTGTCCCTCAGCTGAATTAATTACTCTTAATATTGCTAATATGCTAGCCAGTGAAGCAAATCATTTGCATAATTCTGCCTAATTACAGACCGGTACTCCTCTAGAATACAAATTTGAGAGGAAATATGTGACGCATATATTAGACTAAAGAAAGATTATATCACTTTGTATTTTTGGACAGAAAAGGGAAATCTAAGTGGAGCAGAATAACTAAATACGGCTTCTTCCTGTTTGGTCCTGGTTCTAGGTATGCAGAGTAGGTTTAAACCAGGAGATTTTAGTGGTCTGGAGGGTTGATACACTGATAACAGGTCTGTGATGTATTTCAGTGCTAACCCATTCTTTAATTTATAGACTAAAATAAATACTTTAAAGTCTATTCTCTGAGATACAGGGAGCCAGAGTAAGGACTTTAGAACTGGGGTAATTTGCTCTACTTTCTTAGTCTTAGTGAGGACACGGGCAGCAGCGTTCTGGATCAACTGCAGCTGTCTGATCGACCTTTTAGGCAGACCTGTGAAAACACCGTTGCGAACTAAAAATGCATGGATTAGTTTTTACAGATCCTGGAAATGTTCTTCAGGTGATAGAAGGCCGACCTTGTAATTGTCTTTAGATGCTTTTGGAGGTTTAGGTCTGAGTACATCACTACACCCAGATTTCGGGCCTGATCAGTAATTACTAGCTGAAGCAGCTGAAGCTGTGTGCTAACTCTTGATCGCTTCTCTATTGGACCAAACATTGTTATTTCAGTTTTGTTTTTATTCAACTGAAGAACATCTTTGGCACATTCAGGCATTGACTTCTTCTAAGTATTTACTTTACTTTACTTGTTAACCTTCTGACCATACAACTAAGTTAGGTGTTAATTTTGGGCATAACATTACATTTAGGCCAGGCTGATTTATTTTCATATTTGTGGTAGAAGAACTGTCAAAAGAATGGGTGAAGGCTTCTGCAGATTTTTCTGAGATAACTGCAACTTTTAGTATCTGGTAGTTATTTAGATTTGCTGTGTGTTATTGAATGTGCAATAAGGTACAAAAAGAAATTGGGACCAAATTCTTTCTGCGCTTACTTTCAATACTTTCAAGATTTTGACATTCCTGGGTCCAAAATATAATGTTGGTTTTGTTGTATAGTATTTATATTTAAAGCCACTTTCTTCATTTCTGAAGGAGGTCCCCAAAATCTTCCAATGCTAAAACTTACAAAGAATCTATGAAAATATGTGAAATAAAATGTGCAGGTGAAATACAGGGCTATTCAGTTTCACTGCAGGGGCCACAGCAGCCCCTACCTCTTCCCAAAAATTTGGTGAATCATCATCACGAGCAAAAAGACATAAACCAACCTGACGGAGCATCTCCCCACAGCTACAGCACTCCTTACATCTCCAATCAGCCAGCCTGTTTTCCATTGGCTATCGTCACACCATCAGATTGAGTTGTAGGTGGAGACCAAAGAGACGTCACTGTGCCTGGGAGTTTTTTTTAACCTCCCTCCCTGTTCCTTCCAGTTTTACACAGCAGTGATGGGAAATGAACCCACAGTACAGCGTGTTTCCTTAAAAGGAAGAGCAGAGCATCGCTCGATGTAAAGTCAATTATTTGTAGTCAGACGAGGGGACGTCACCTCAACCGATGTCAACAACACAGGTTTTGCTGTTTTGGCTGTTAACTAAAACAACAAAGAAGCATAGATTAAGTATATATATATATATTGTTATGTTTCTGTAATTACTCAAACCAACATTATAGCTTTAAATATCATTGAGCAGCAATATTAAATGTGTTTACTTAAAAGGGTTATTCCTTGCGTCAGAAACATTTTGAGCTTATAAATATTTTTGATTATTTGAATTAGTCATTATCTTTGAGGCTTTTCTTTTATGTTGTGAACAAGCTGTTTATCATTACAGATCAATGTTTCTCATCTTAAACCCCCAGAGAGAAAAGTACCTTCATATCTGCCGTTTTACCACAAAACATTAATGAGACACAAACCAGTTTCCCTGCAGACAAAATTTAAAGATCCCCACTCCTGCACATAAAAACACCCTAAATATGGTCAGTATAATTACCAACACCTCCTACCAAACAGTTGGTGAGGTACTGCACTCAAGGGCTATTTGAGAACTGTACTTAATCCAATGATAATTTTGAGCGTGGTTTACACATATTATCCCTTTAATTGCTACCCGTACTGTGCAATTATACCATCACCAATTACATGGTTGCAGTTTACTTGCCCGTCTAAGCATTCTGTTCCCTCTACTAGATTGCCTTTATCAGCATGAACAAGAGAAGCCACCAAAAACTCACACTAATGGTTCCTTCACTGTCATAATGACTTAATTACATGCACAGAGGAAGGGAGACACTGGATGGCGGTGATCAGTTAGGGAGCAGCTTGCACAGGAGGTCCTCAGGATTGAAGGTGATGTCGCTGATGGAGGTGTGTGAGGAGTCCTTCCTCCATTAGAATGCAGAGCGTGTTCTCCAGCGTGAGTCACCGCTGCTGCTCCCCACCGCCACCATCCCAGCCACCTCACAGTACCCCCAGCATTGAAGTGCAGTCACCACCTAATATTACGCCTCTGACTTCACACCAGCCAACTGAGGATTCAGTTTCTACGGCAACATGGGCCAGACTCCTCCCCCGCTCATCTCCATCAAACACCCACCCACCCTTCGCCTCTCTCTGGTCTTCTTCCCCTTCTTCCCAGCACAGAGCACGTGACTTTCAGGAAGGCTTCTCCAGCCTCCTCCTTTATTGTTTTTAACCCTCTCCTGACCGAGCCACTGCCAGAGGCTCTTAGCAGCTGGCAGATCCCCCTCCCTGTTTCTGAGGAGGTTTCAAAGCAAGATCAGGCATTTCTCTAATCTCCTAGAAAAACAGGGCAACAATAGACCTGAGTGTTGGATTTACATATTTTTCAGCATAACACCATCAGTCATTGTGTTTTCTGGAAGAACTGTTAAGGTTGCTTCCATTTGAGCTCTAGGAAGTTTTTTATTGGATTTGTTTAAACAGTTTGCAGATAGTGACAGGTGAAAGTTCCTACATTTAAAATAACACTAACTCCAAATGTTATTTTCACCCTCTGCTTTGTTTTCATTGTGTCCCGCCACTACAAGTAATGGTTCCCAGGTTTTGAAACTACCTACACAATTTTATTTATATAGCACCAATTCACAACACATGCCATCTCAAGGCACTTTGCAAGTAAAATTCAATCAAATCATGTAGACAAGATTGGTCAAAAAAATTTCCTCTCTAAGGAAACCCATCAGATTGCATCAAGTCTTGACAAGCAGCATTCACTCCTCCTGCAAGAGCGTAGAGCCACAGTGGACAGTCGTCTGCATAGTTGATGGATTTGCAGCAATCCCTCATACCAAGCATACCAAGAATGAACTAAATCCACAATGAGCAGAATACCAAATTATGACAGGAAACAAGAAGTAAGTACAGAATAAACAGATGAATAAACAATACAAAAAAGGTGAAAAAAAAACAGAAAGATGCATGATCCTCAGGAACCTAAATCATCAATAAACTAACACCTGGGGATAGTGACAAATGGACATTAGCATCTGAGAGACAGTGTAAATGATTATTCGTCAGATTAAGAACCCATGCAACCATTAGCATGTTTGTAAACACTTATTGAGTTTGTTGTGAGCAGCAGAGATTATAAAGTCTAACTGTGGCTGGGATGATGGACCTGCAGAAGCGCACCTCTGAGCATCTAAGATGCAGCAGTTCTCCAGTTCTGCAACAGTTGCATGCACGGGGTGGGAGACATTGTCCATCAGTGATGTTATTTTTCTTACAAGTCTTCTGTCTCGCACCACCTGCACTGGGTTCAGGAGTCATCCTAGGACAGAGCTGGCCGTCCTAATTGTGTTTACCCAGCCACTTCCTGTCAGCTACAGATAAGCTGCTGCTCCAACAAACCACAACAGAGAAGATGGCTGACCACAGAGTTAGAAAAAGGAGTGCCCCCTTGCACTCCAAAAGACCAAAGGGCAACAAGTACCACAGCAACTAGCCAGAGCCTGCAGTCAAAAAAGATAAAAGTGATTTACAAAGCTCCATGTAAAGGGATCAGGGATCTAATTATTTTAAGAGTGCCTTCAAACTTTAAACCAACCAGAGTTTGTGTCCTCAGATAATGCGTTTCATATGAGCATGTAGGAAACTCATCTAAACTCGGATACAGACCAATTCATGCAGACTTTGGTCCATCTGAAGCTGTGGGTCTCCTTTCACTTGTAAGTGAACCCTGGTACAGTTAGCTAAGAGTGTGAAAGCAAAGAGACAATCTGGCAAACCAAAAAAATAAATAAAAATAAACCAAAGAAAGGAAGTGAGTTCTCTAATTTCCAGTCAGATAATTCATGTAAAAACTGCTAGATGGTCGCTGCCTGTGTAACCACAGCATCTAATACAGGGCATGATCTCCTGATTTCTCCCACAAGCAGCTGCATTACCGGCATGATAATGTCCAGGAGACTTGGTCTGTCTTTAAAAGATGAAAGTGAACCAAACCAAATGAAGCTCATTTTATACAGGATACACAATAAAGCATTGCCCTGGGTCTTCTGTTCTCCTTGTGCATGCGTGGGTTCTCTCCAGGTACTCCGGCTTCCACCCACAGTCCAAAAAACATGACTGTTAGGTTAATCTAAATTCTCCTTAGATGTGAGTGTGTGCGTGAATGGTTGTTTGTCCTGTTTGTCTCTGTGTTGCCATGCGGCGATAGACTGGCGACAGATCCTGGATATAGGCACCAGCACCTCTCGCGACCCCACAACGGATAGACGTGTTAGAAAATGGATGGATAGATGGATGTTATGTCAAGGATGAAAGGACAATTGTCAAATGCACTCACTGATTAAAAGCTTTTTTCTATGTGAAAACCTCTGTACACGCTGCAAAGCATAAGGGTTATGTGCATAGGAATTGCATCTGTAACAGCATGCCCTAAATCCAGAACAAGCTAACCAGAATGCTCTTTTAGGTATTTTTTTCTCAGTTAATATTCCTCTTAAAAGTTTTAATTCTAGGGTTAACTTAGTGTAGTCTTCTGTTTGGGTGGTTTTTGGTCGTTGAATGTAGATGTTTTAACTATTCAGGATGTTAAAAGGCAAGAAAAACACACATTCCGCGTTCTATAGATATAGACACGTTTAGTGACCACTGGTGAGCACGATGGGGCGTTTAAAGATAACTTGAATTTTGCACTGGAGCTTGTAAAGACCAAAGCACAGAAATCTGTTATTCTGCTGGTCAAAATTAACACTGTGTTTGTTGGATGTGTAAATAAGTCCTCATCACTTTTCTGTAACATCTTCATGCTGTATGTGAAGGCGTGGTGCTGTAATGCAAACAATATCAAATGATGTAATGGAATAATAACGCTCACCAATTTGAAGCGGTTTTTAAAACAAGGAGGAAGCTTAACATCCGGCGGTGATCTCACCTGAATCTTGCCTCATTGGCACAACCGACTCCTCAGCATCCTCTGCAGACAAGGCTTGGTCGCGCGCGCGCATGTGTGTGTGTGTGTGTGTGTGTGTGTGTGTGTGTGTGTGTGTGTGTGTGTGCGTGCACGTGTGTATTTGTGTGCACCTTTGTGTGCATGCTTGTGTGTGAATGGGTAAACTTCATGAATGAAAAGTCTTCTTCCTGAGCTGCAGACAGGGAGGTGAGATCATCCTGCTGAAATGGAGAATCCCCCCCCCCCTCCACCCACCCACCCCCATCCACAACACCCTCCCACCCACCAATACTGGTTGGCGCCAGTCTTAATGAATCCCAATGCTGAATGATGCACATTTTTAGGGACAACCTGATTAATGATTGCATTGGCCAGTATTACACTGTAATGCATGTTACCACATGACAAATACGTATCCATATTAAAAAAAATGTGTCTTCTTTTATGCTTCAGAAATATGATGTTAGTCCACTGCTAGTTAATATGAGGAAAAAAGCAGGGTGCTACTTATCTTTGCTTCATTTGTTTATATTCTCTTCAGGACTTAGGTTAAGTGGATTTGATGATTGGCCACCTATTCAGCTCTGTATGAGTGAAAGTGACGATGAGTAACACAAGAGGCTCTTGATGAGAACCCATAAATAGGCTCAAAGCTTCAAAGAGACAGAATCTGCCCTCCCCCTCATTCTCTAGTTTAAATCCAACCCCATGCGAACATGCAAACACACCTCTCCTCTCCTCTACCACCTTCCCCCCACATCCTCACTGGGACAATCTGTGTCCACTTGGCGCTGGTCCTCACACCACATACTGTACAGTCACAATCTGAGGTGCCTACATGCGAACACGTGACATTCCTCTCTACATTTTCCACTGCAGACTTCTGCTAAATCCCTCCTGCAGATAATGATGCATTTCGCCAAGCGGTGCAGCATTTTACATCGGCTATTTGGCGAGGTGCCACAGTGTGCTGCAGTTCTTTTAAAGGTCTCAGAATAATTCATTTAGTCTTACATTAAAAATTGCTGCTGAATGTGTGATGTCAAAATATTACTTTTCAATCTTGTTAAAACCGGGCGTCGTTGTGGAGTGAAGTTTTTTAGATATCCTGCAGCTTTCATATCCTAAAAAAAATTAAAAATTACTTCTATGAAATAATGACAATGTGTTTACAGTTTTAATTCTACAATGTGCAATATTTAGACACATATATTTAACAATTTATACAGAAATATATTTCATTTCTGCAATGTACATAACACCCAGGACTGCACACCTTACCTGGTAATGTTTACACTGTACATATATGTATATATATATATATATAATCTTACCTGTTAATGTTTACACTGTACATATATGTATATATATATATATATATATATATATATATATATATATATATATATATATATATATATATATATAATCTTACCTGTTAATGTTTACACTGTACATATATATATATATATATATATATATATATATATATATATATATATCAAAAAAATAATATATATATATATATATATATATATATATATTATTTTTTTGATAATTGATATTTTGATATTTCTGCACTGTTTGGAGGTGGCTTTAATCTCATTGTACATGTGTGTAGTGGCAATAAAAGGCATTCTGATTCTGGTTCTGATTCTCTCATAACGTTCCCCATAACAAGAACATAAGCCGTGTTCAACATCAGAAGCTGCAGTGAAGACCCTCGAAGCCTGAACACAGAGAAACTTTCTTACAAATGTGAGTCCCAATAAATAAATTATGAGGAGAATTTTTCAGAAGAATATTAAAAAATCTACACAACAAAGAGCGCTCTGCTGTTCAGACCGCCTTGAGAAAGAGTAGGGTCAGGAATCATAGATGGCTGGAATAGTTAACTGCTTCTATTTCTCCGCTTCATTTTCATGTAACATTAAATGGAGCATGAAACTTTCATGAACCCAATTTTCAGCTCTGACTCATTGCCTGTTATATGAGCATTTAAGATGAAGAACTGCAGACCTAAAGTAATAAGGAGGGAAAATAGTGTTTCACTTGAATTCATGCAGATATTGTTAAATACTTATATCTTGGTGTCATACAGTTGTTTCATTAAAGATTTTTTTTTATCAATGTATGGCGAATGGACTAAACTTATATGGCACTTTTCCAGTCATACTGACCCCTCAAAGTGTTTCACACTATAGCCACATTCACCCAATCACACTCACCAGTACACAACTTGGGGTTAAGTGCCTTGCTAGGGGCACATTGACATGTGACAGGGGGAAGTGAGAATCAAACCCACAAACTTCTGATTGCACAACGACTAATCTACCCATTGAGCCACAGTCACCCCATTATGTGTTCTTTGTTTTTGTTTATGTTTGTTTTTTTGCGGGGTAGAGGGTTCCAGAAGGTTTTGTTCTGCTTTCTGTTTCCTGTTAGATGGTTCAATTGGAGATTATGACATAAACACTTTTTCACTTTTTCTTGATCTTTGTGAAAAATGCACATCTTGAAGAGCACATATATTTTTCTTAAACTTTACTTTTCAGTTCTGTTTGGGCTTGCAGCTTCAATAGTTGAGTTCATTTCTGCGACAAAGCAATGTAATTAAAAAAAAAAAAAAAAAAGCGTCAACAGAATAAAACAAACACAAGTGAGCCAAAAACACAGGTGACAGTCCCCAAAGAGAGATGACGTTTCATGGAGCACTGAATCAAAATGGCCTTCTAAAACAAAGTTCACAAGCCTCAGATTTATGTGATGGTTTGTTTAGTCAGGAGTCAGAAGTCAGGAGAAATGTTATGTGGGAGCAATAACTTGAAGACCTAACAGACTAACACCTCACACTAAGTTTCAAAGCAACTACTTGCATAAAATATTATAAGAATAATATTCTGTCAACATTCAGGCAGGAACTTAAATTTTATCCCATTTTCTAGTCACAGCTTAGTCACTAAAATTCTTTTTATTACCAAGCTGAGAAATCATTGTCTAAAATATCATAGCAGTGAATGACAGCAACTAAAACGTTCCCTTTTTTTTTTTTTACACATGATTAGTCTGTGTTTTATTTGTGCAGTATAAGCCTTGTGCAGGTGCATCTCAATGAATTAGAATATTATTGAAAAGTTAATTTATTTTAATAACTTAAATTCACTAAATGAAACACCTTAAAGAGATTAATTTAAACCCAGACTGATGTTTAAGATACAGCATTTGCTAAATATGATAAGTTAAAGCAAATACAAACACAAAGATTCATGTCTTATAATATTACCTTTTAAATATTTTAATTCAGACAAGTAGGCTTTATCAAAAGTATGTTTAATACCAGCTGAAAGGTTATAATTTTCAAAAGGTACTTTTAATCCGACAAGCAAGCCTCATCATAACGCATATTTTAATCTGCTAAAATGTATTCCTTTGTTCTTCTGTATGGGTTGAATCTTTCCCATTTTCAAGTTTGGTAATGTAAAAAGTACCAATTTCTTTTTCTTTTGCGTAAGGCTTCATGATACCCTCAGAAACAAAAATACTTTCCCCAATTCAGTAAATTCTATGTATCGGAAAAGAAAATCTGACACACACCCATAACACCACTTATATCATTATAGTTAATAATGCTAAGTAAAAGATGAAACTTTTTGTTAGGTATACCTAATAAGGTATATTAGTTTGTTAAACTCAGATAATACACTCACATAATGTCTTCACTATAGGATATAGAACAAGTGAATTTAAACAGTTTTTTTTTTATTTTAAACCAGTGGTGTAGCGTCAGATGAAGTACTAAAATAGTGTTTACATAGATATGAATGCATACAAAATTAGTAGGGTGGAAAAATACAGGTTAACTATAATTTCTGAATATTGTGAGATAAGTTATATCACTGGTAAAAAAAAAAAAAAAAAAAATACAAAGCTGTAGGCATCTTTCCAACACATTACAAAGGTTGGCCACACTACAGCCATGTGACTGTCAAAATCTTAATTCAATGACACTGTCAACACACTCAGAGTCTAAAAGTCCAACTGGAATTCAGTATTCCTCGACAAACATGGGGCTTTGATGTAAAAAGTAACTTCAGCCAATCCCAAACAAGAGGCGGCAGAAAAATTATTTAACATACTTTATACAATGTCTTTCTTACGGCTCTGAGACTGAGAAGCTGCAGCTATGGGTTAAAAATGCATAGGGAATGCTTGATGAGAACAGTTATTAATTTATTTAATAAGAAATTTTGGAATGACAGAGGACACATGCAAAGTAAAACCCACAGCAACACAATGTACTTCATTACCCAGGAAACTTCATGGTCACCAACAACAATTCAGGCCCACTACTTTGGAATGGGCCATACCGTATGGCTGCTGACTCTACCAGAGCCATTTGCTGTTGCCATGACATAAACTGTGTTATTTCCTTATCCTTTAGCCTTGAGTTACTGTTGCCAAGTGTCCCATTTTTATCATGCAAAAGCAATAAACGGTTAAAATGGGGAGAGCAGCTTCTTGAATTTCACGCTTTTCCTGCACTGGGAATCTTTGGGGACAGTAATATCACTTTCTGGCTCTCTTCTGTGCCAATAAACCTACACATGCTTAGCATATTCCCCAAAAGATTTTTGATAAAAACTATCATCTTTCTGTTTATAACAATAGGTTATGTTCTGCTATTCCAGGCAGCACCTCATTCTCTATATATGAATGTTGCAGAGTTGTGTGTCTCTAAAGACCCCTTTACAGTTGAAAAAGTTAAATACAACTAAAATAAATGACGTTTCTGCTTTGCATAACAACGGGTAGACCAAATATAATGTAATTATGTTTCATGCTTTCAGGATTTCTTGGTTTTCCGACTCTAAAACATAGTGATGTTTAAGGTTTAATGTAGAAACGTAAAGAATGACTAATATCTGGAGCTGTGTTTTCGTAATCATCAGCACAGGTGGAGAGAACAGAGAGGCTTTCACTGCTTGTTTTTGTGGAGATCTGTTGCATGCGCGTTAGTCGAGGTTTCCCCCACCGTCTACAAGCAGCACGATGAGGTCATCGTTATGGGTTTAAGCCCAACATGGGCTTAATCTGGGAGATAAGGGTTGGATTTGGATTTAGCTCTCAAAAAAGGGTCATGGAGCTGTAACTGTTTAGGCTCTGCAGTTATACAGAATTTAAACATGGAATCCCCTAATCGTTCATGAAGCATTCAAGAAGTTTCTCACTTTTTACTCTGATTTCTTGATCTGGTTGTTCTTTCTCTTTTTATACTGCACACAAACCACAGATTTTGTCTCAAAGGGCTGTGAAACTAACTAAAATCTGAAATGCTCTTTAAAGCTGTACAGGTTTTGTCTAAAAACAAAGGTATTAAACTAAATGTATCATTAGGATCCTTACTATGTTTGTCCTTATGATTTATGTGTAATATAAACACATACTATAATAAGTTTACAACAAAGTGGATTCTTTCTTATAGCAAATTGTTTGCTGCTTTTACTTTATGTGTGTTATCCAGGGTTTAGTTTTATAAGTCACCTACAACATGTGTGAAGGATGTGTTTTAGAACCACAACAAATGGGCGACTGATTTAAGCAATTTTCAAAAAGGCTAAATTGTGACGGCTAGAAATTTGGGCCAGAGTCTCTGTGGGGTGAGCATGTATCATGTTGGACTGTCTACGGGGCCAAGGCTCATTGAAAGAGCAAGGAATAGCCTTTTTGGTCTGATCCAACAGATGAGCTACAGTAGAGCCACTTGCTGAAGAAAACAATGTCTGCTCTGACAGAGAGGTGTCAGAATATACAGCACATAACCCTTTGTTGTGCATCAGGGTGCGTAGTCAAAGTAGCTACGGTTACGTTGACCTGGGTGATCGAAATAAAGGGATGATTGGAATAAAAATGTGTCATGCAACACGGTAATCGGAATAATGAACTTGTATTCTGAAATAGATGGTTGGTTTTATAATCCCATCATGTAAACGCTTGTCAGGATCAAGTTATGCTGAATGTGGCAAGCTGACCTGAGTGCGAAGTGTGCCCCAAGTCACCATGACGTATTTGTGTTTTGAATGGCTAGACCTTAGCTCCATCCAAATACGTCTAAATGTAGCACCTAGCTCCTGTTCCATGACCTTTCATGGGATCAACAGTGAGAGCTCTATCATGTGTAGGAAAGGAGCTTTGGACTGCTGTGCCGGTTTCACACAACCTTTAACTCATACATCATCACCCGACTGAAACACACATTGGCGATTCTAGTCAAATCCGGGCCTGCAGTCTTCTCTTCTCTACGGACATTTGCGTTAATTTCCGTAAGATGGGCTGTGTTTATACTGTACATCATGTCACGCAAAGGATTGTGGGATTCCTTATAGCTTCTTAGCGCCGGTAAGGGACATCACAAGGTTCCTATGTGAGAAGAAACATACAGGCTTCTTTTCCTACCTCCTTCCTTACTGACTGCACTATTCGGACAGCACTTATCATGGCGACCGCTGACGCACTTCCGCTTTGGCCAAAGAGTCCTTACCCAAAAGATGGATTCGAATAGAGCCTCAATGTCGGGAAGCAAAACTGTCTGTGCTCCCAAAACAACCCTTATATTAAAAACATTAAAAGAGCTCAAAACTTTTAGTTATTCAGTAATGTTTCAATCGTAATTAGAACCTGGTGCAACTTCATCCAGGCAGCTCGAAACAAACTTGTACACTACGAGACGAGACGGAAGTACTTTTTCTTCTGTCTGTGTGTGTGTTTATTGATAACACTGCATGTCAGTGGCTCTGTTCTGAATAAAGACAGTTAGACTACATATAACTGAATGATTACTTTTTATTACAATTTTAACCCCCCATGTCATGCCACCCAGGATTGTGAGCCATATCTCTCATATCAAAGGCTGCTATAAAACAAAACGTGATTTGTGTTGGAAGACCGGTTGTTTGCAATCATCGTTTCCATCAATTAAATTTGCTCAAAAGATACTGAACTCTTCACGTGGAAGGTTCCTCTCAGACGGCATGCAGCTCCTTAAAAACAGGGTCAGCCGTAGAGATTGGAGACGATAATAATGGGAAAACCTGCCCTTCATCTCCGGGCTGTGCCAGACGGAGCTGGCAGATTATGCGGCAATTAAAGCGCCCTCCATACCCAGCGCGTTAATAGGGTTTGAAGGGATTTACATGGTGCTGTCCAGTCAAATGCTGCATGCCTTGGGAATGACATCATTTTGATCACCTCACATACCAGCTGACCTCCTCCTCCCTGTTCTACAGTGAGGTCTCACTCGCACACAAACCCCTCTGTTGCCTGTATACACCTGCGCTGGTCCCGTGTCTCACCGGGGCTCAGCGCGTCACGGCGCAACTCTTCTCCGATTGGAGGAGGCCTCGAACCCCTCCCTCCCGTCTTTCTCTCCTCTCCCCCCATCAGTCCTGTTTACTACATGAGACCCTGGTATAAAGTCCCGAGTTTGCGCAGACTGTGTCCTCAGAAGGTGGTGGAAAAGAAGCAGGAGGAGGAGGAGCAGGGAGCAGGAAAAGCGTTTAGTTTTTTTGGTTCTGTTCGCCGTTCGTTGGATTTAACAGCTGCCGAGGAGGCGCGCTGGATGCAGAGGACGAGGGAGGAAGGCGCAGAAAAGACGAACCGACCCCCTCTGAGGTGGCTATCATTTGAAATACGACCCCAAACTATCGAGGAATAGACATGCGATCAATAGCGATGGAGTCCTGCAGTCCGCGCTGAGGTAGGAACCTTGCGTTTTGCAATCGTAGAAGAGGAGAGGAGAACAGAAACGGGCGTCTTCCTTTATTATTGTCATGCCACAGTCAGATTGTGTTTTTATTTGATGCTGTCGGCGGAGGCAGCGGGGGTGGGAGGAGAGGCGGCGATGCGCTTCGGAAACATCCTGGAAGCAGTGGCCTGTAACAGCGCGCTGCGTCCTCCTCCTCCTCCTCCTCCTCCTCCTCCTCCTGCAGCCCCAGCAGCTGATGCCTCCATCACTCCAGTAAGGCAGGACTGTTAGGAAGCAGGATCAGTCGGATGTGAATGATGTGCTTCACCAGATGTGTCTGACTTGTGGGGGCTTCTGCAGGCGCAGAAAATTATAATGACGAAGATCTTTTTTTTTTTTTTTTTTCAGCTTCTCTGGGTTAATGATTCCTGCAGTCAGTTTCTTATTTGCTCTGTGCCATCTGCATGGCTAATATCAGAATTAAGAATAATAATTGCATCTGTGGGATGCAGAAAGCCTGCTGACAGCTCATGCATCAGATATTATCGAACATAATAGACTCAATCATCTACTGAATAGTGGGAAATCAGACTCTGGTAGAAAAATAACTAAGGTGCTCTTTTAAAATGTTCTGCTGATATAGAAACTGATCGTCTCCAATTTTGGTGTCCCTTAAAATAATATTGACTATTTCTCTTAATGCACTGTAAACTGTCATGGATTTTAGTTGGTGTCATCGTTTATCCGAACATGTAGAATCTGTTCCCTCTTTGTCCTCTTCATCAATAAAAGCCCTACAGCCTGGAGACGCTTAAAAAAAAGCTTCTGACATGTAATAATGTGTTTCCTTCCCTTATTAAGCGTTCAGACGCTGTTGTCCTTGGAGACACGCAGAGCTTTGAAGAAGCAGGCAAAATTCAATAACTTGTGTGTTTTTTCCACACACAAGTGATGTTGCTTCATGTAAACAACCAACTGTGGCCCCATAGAGCCCTACTTTTGTTGCACTCCTACTCCTTGATGTTTTTACCGTCATGTTCTGGCACCAGTAGTTGTCAGTTCAGTAAAAAAATGTATTTATTTATGTGTTTATTTATTGTGCTCTTAATCACGTTTAACAGTGGCGCCCTCAGATTGAGGCGCAGACAGGATGCTCTTTTGTCCTTCATTGCCTGAGCCTGTTCATAAATCTTTTATTGGGTAAACGGTGATTAACAAATAGACAAATCTGTTGTCACACCTGGTAAAAGTATTAATGTAAAAATTTTTGGTGCAGTAACAACATCTGACATGGTTAGAAAAATCTAGCTTTTGATTCATTGTTTTGAGAATATCACTCAAATCACAGCAGCATGAAGCCTTTTGCTACAACATTTCACCAGGTAGCAGGATATGAACAGAAGGATCTTTGTCTATTCATCTTTGCACAAACGTTCTACATCTCCTGAGACCTGAGTCATGTCTTATGGTCTCTTCTCTTATGGAACTGAGATATCCAGGAAAGATCGCAGATTTGTTTTCTGGGAAATCATCATTATCCAGCTGAAAGAACCAATAAAGATCAATTTTCAGTTTATTAAGAGAGACCTCAAGGTTGTTGCAATCGAGTTCCTGATGTCATTCACTCTAGCTAAATTCATCGGGCCTTTAGAAGAGAGAAACAAGCTCAAACCATCGCACGCCCTCTAAGATACTTAAACTTGGGCATGAGGTGCTTTTCCACATATTGACCTTTTGTTTTACCACAGACCCACATGAAATATTTACTACAAAAAGTTCAGCGTTGGTCTCATCTGACCAGATCGCACACTTCCAGTTAAAGCCTCCCCAAGATGTCCCTGGAGTTTTCTAACACTGAGCTGTGAAGATTTATTTACATCC
Source organism: Fundulus heteroclitus (assembly GCF_011125445.2). Classification (NCBI taxonomy): domain Eukaryota; kingdom Metazoa; phylum Chordata; class Actinopteri; order Cyprinodontiformes; family Fundulidae; genus Fundulus; species Fundulus heteroclitus. The sequence continues at coordinate 15,545,448 of NC_046380.1, read as the reverse complement.
TCACTGCTCCTCACTGTGCATGGTTTCAAAATAGAATTGAATAGAATAGAATAGAATAGAATAATCCTAAGTGGGACAACAACAACTCTCAGTTCACAGAATCATAAAGAGTAGACAAATTGAGGCACACAGAAACATACATAAATAATAATAGGTCCATGTCCAGCCTAGAGGCCAGCGGCGGTGTCACAGCATATATAACACCCAAGGTAAACAGAAACAGAAAATAAGAACAGAAAGTACTGGACTAATAATTGGATGTTCCTACGGGGGGGGGGGGGGGGGGGGGGTGATGACTGAGGATCTACACCAGCATCTAGCCTTTGGTCTGAGTAGCCTGCATATGTTCAAAATCCCAAGAATCCCAAAGACAGGTAGTTTGTTTCAATTTGTGTGAACTAAATGTAACTGCAGTATTCCTTGTTGCTTATTATTATCTTTTAATTCTTTTTGCTGTACTTCCTTGGCCTTCTTGTCACCTTGCAGCAAGAAGGTTTAAATCCTGGCCTGGGGTCTTTGTGCATGTAGTTTTCATGTTCCTCCCTGTGCATGCATTGGTTTCTCTCCTCCCACGGTCCAAAAGCATGACTGTCGGGGTAATTGGTCCCTCCAAATTATGTGTAAGTGTTTGTGGGCATGGTTGTGTTGCTCTGTGATGGACTGCCCGCCTGTCCAGGGTGTCCCCTCAACTGTTGCCCCCACAATCCTGCATGAATAAGCAGGTATAGACAGAAACACTGGTTAACTTTAAAAGTAAAGTTAAAAATGTTAACATTTTATTAATTTTAAACTGATTGTTTGAGGAGTACCAAAAATGTGGGACTTTACAAAAAGCTAATATATCTTAAAGCAATAAAAGGTTTCATTTTTCTCAAAATTTCGGTGTGAAATGATGCTACTTTGGTACAAGCTGAATTAATTTGAAAGCTTTTAACACATCTTCGTCCAGCAATTTCTCCACGTGTGAGCTTCTGAGTCTCCCTGTCCTGACCACGTAGAAGAGGGGAGATCATTCTCTCTTCCACCTGTGCTGAGCAGACTCTTACCAGTCTGGTGTGAGAAATGTCAAACATAATGAATCATCTAAAGTGCGCGATATTTTGTGTCATCGTGTTTAATCTGTGAGTTTTTCACACAGTTTGTGATGTAGGAAGTCTCTGAACTTGGCAAGCATAAAAACTTTGAAACGCTTTCTCCGCAGTTCATGATAGCTTAGCAAGCGCACTGAGCCCACTAGAATGACGGATCATTCAAGCTAATTTTTTCATGTTTACATCCGTCTTTTTTGCTCTCTTTGCAGCTTCCATTGCTCTGGTCTTTTTGATGGCGCTCGTTCATGAACCCCGTGCTTCCTCCCCCTCCCTCTCTGGCTTCAACACACCCATCTCCGACCCGCCGTCCTTTCGCCGGCTCGATGCCGAGACCCCCTGCACCCCGGAAATGGACCTGACCCCGACCCAATGTGTCCTTCGGAACGTCCTCTCCATAGACACAGGGGGGGCCGTGGAGCACGGCGGAGGAGGAGGAGGAGAGGGGAAGACTCCTGGGCACAACCAGACACCTGGCGATGAACAACAGGAGCACTTTGCCAACAGTGTGCTGAAACTCCACGAGCACGAGGGCAGCTGTGGGAGGAATGAGGGAGACGGGCAAGATCTGGACGGCTCTGTGGTCAGGAGCCAGGCGGACGCCAGGTTGCAGTGCCAGTCCACGGGAGGGGGCGGGGGGTTTCTGGAGGGGCTGTTTGGGTGTCTGCGGCCTGTCTGGACTATGATTGGCAAAGCTTACTCCACGGAGCACAAACACGACCTGGACGGTAAGTGTGTTTCCGTACGAAGGGCGCGCGCCTCCATAAACTTCAGGCTTAATGGTGGCTTTAATTTCGATCACGAAAAGCAACCACTTTCCCCAATTAAATTCTCCAGTTAAGCTTTGATATGCTAATTAAATGATCTTATCTCCCGGTTTAATTACATTAAGCAGTGGGTATAAAAACGACTCCCACAAAGCGATGTTGTAAATAAACACTTTCCCTGACAGGACTGAGCTGCATCCAGAGCAGGAGACTCTATCAAAGCTGCAGCGTGCTTATTTTCCCCTGACACCCCAGATCCCCCCCACCAACTCATCCCAGCCCATCCATTTATTTGCCTGCTCGTGCCCACCTCCCACTAGCACCACCCACCCCCTCAGTGAAACCCACTCCCTGTGACGCTGTGTTGTTTATGTCTGCAGCCACTACAAAAGCACAAGGCTCCCCTGAGACTCCTCTGCCAAATCTGCTTCATGAATTATGCATGGCCACGCTCTGACCCCGCGCCTCTCATCTCTATTAACGCAAACCTGACACGCAGGCACGAGGACAGATGCATGCACACAGAAACTTATCTGCAATTAGAAACACTGGTATTAGCATTTTAAGTCAGATAAGATGCCGAACGCGATAGGATAATATTGCACCTCACACCAGAGACGAGGCTGGCAGCTTTACACTTTTCGCCGGCTGCATTGCCTTCTGATGTTTTATCGCCCGTTGACTTCAGTGTTTCCCCTCATCTCCCCTCCTCCTGTCTCTTATTGTCTCTCCTTTTCATCCTGTTCTGTTATCACTCCCAGCCCATCTGCACCCCAGTGCTCGCCTCCTCTATTAAACAGCGCCGCTTGCACAACTGAACCGCTTTCCAACTTGTAACAATTCCTTATTTTCAGCCTTTGTCTGGGAATTTATTTTGTTTTGCAGTGGAAATCAGAGGGGAACATTTTTATCTTGTTACTGATCGTAGGGACATAGAGCCGAGGAGACCCTCGCATGTCAAATCTGGACTGATCTCTTTACTATAAAAAAAATTTGAGAAGCTCATTAGAGGCGGAGCACTCAATCGATCACTGCTGGACATTAATCATTTATATCATCCTCATTAATATGATAAATGTGTCTCAGTACAGCTCACTCTGCTGTTGTTCTCCCCGGGTTAAGAACAGCAGCAGAGCGAATGGGTTATAGTAGCAGTCTATCTTCTGCCACAGACCCCTGCAGTAGGGGAATCCCCCCTCCCCCCACCCCCCACCCCGTCTTCATGCTGACTGTCTCCTCACTTACCAACACCAGTTGTACCTCTCCACCTCTCCACTCACCCTACAACCAGCCATTAGCCTCTCAAATCCTCTCCTTCCTCCAAACCCCTTCTGAGTTGTTGGACCCCTGTTCCGCGTCGGCCCCACAATGGCACTAAGCAGGATTTAGGAGGCTGAGGGAGAATTACCCACAGGAGATTAGAGCTTCCCTGTCTGTCGGCCTGCTTGCACACCCCAGTCGCAGGTTAGGAGGTTCATCAAGGTGTCGGCTGAGGTCAGGCGTTGTTTTGGCTTCCTTACGATTTCTTTTATGCTTCATGGCAGGACGACTTCCATCGAGGTGTTTTTCAGTCAAACTTTGCCTTCTTTTTCAGTTTGTGTTGAGTCTTTCTGTAAAATCCTCCCTCATTTTTTATTAACAAAATGTCTCAGTAAATGTCTTCATTATCCTTTCTTTGTTTGTGTCAAGCCTGCCAGGGCCTTGCACCATGATGTTCCCATCTCCAAAGATGCCTGTTGGTGTATTTGTTTTATGATGTGTAATGTCATTTTCAGAGTTTGATTTTAGTTGTCGCCAGACTGCATTGTCCTTCGATTGCATTGCCTTGCCCAGCTATTTTGCAGCTACATTTAAATGGTCTCAGCATGCTTTTTCTTTAGCAGAGGGCATTGCATATTAGGTGTTGATCAAGGCTTTTATGGCAGAATAAATTATTATTATTTTCGTTAAGAGACTTTACCACTTCCAGGTCTTTTTATGGCTCTCCACTAGGGATCCGTGGCTCCTGGATAACTCTTCTGATTATGTTTTCGACTACTCTGTCAGAAATCTTGCAGGAAGGATTTGTTCATGATTGGTTTATGGTCAAATATTATGTTTTCCACATAAGATTCTTACGCTCACTGGAACATTCCGAAGTTTATAAGGAGTTTGTGCCTTCAGTGAGTTGTATGAAGGATCATTTGCACAAAATGAAATAGGTTTGCTAGGTCAGAAGTACTTTCTTATTATTTAGTGATTGTAGATCCAAACATAGATCATGTGTGGGGTTCCTCAAGACATCTGTCTCAGCCCACTTTTATTCAACATTTATGTTATGGCAGCAGATCCTGTAGCTGTCATTCTTGGAAAAGTAAAGGACATGTACAAAAACTTGAATTTAACAAAAAAATCCTTATCTAGAAAAATGCCAGAAAAACAGCCAACAAGCAAAACTGCAAAAATAAGAATAAACAGTTCTTGTTCTACAATTTCTTCATATTATTTGCAGTAAACACAGCAGCCGTGGTCCAAAACCACTGTATTGATGCGTTCTTCTGTGATCCCTCTTCATCTGTGTTTTTCATTCTATTCAAGCTCACAGGAAGTAATTATTTCAAAATAAAAGTCTGAATTTCACGATAAATAAAACTTGAACTTGTGATTAACTCACTTACTGTTAATGATAAAAAAAATAAAACACAAAAGGTTTGGTACAAAAATAAAACCTATGCAATTCTTATGTATGCTCTAGCGATCCTTCTTGCTCAGGTTTTAGTTTACAACAACATCTTTTACAATATCTACACTATAGAACATGCTGATGACACACAACTTTATATTTCTGTCACCACTTAAACATAATCCACTACAATCAGTGTTTTCCATCATCAATGAATGGTTGGGCCACGACTATCTTCAGCATAACAAAGAAAAGACAGAGGTCTTTTTTTTGGGCCATAGAAATGTGTGGTAAGAAAAACCACACATGTGTTCTTTAGACTCTATGAGTCTAAAGAACACAGGGCATACAAAAAACCTGGGTATAACTACCACCTTGAAAACACTTCAAAATATAGTTTCATATGAAAACAGGACACAGTGGTGCTTGATCAATCAGGCAGCTACAGTTTATTCACGTGGCTGCCAGAATCCTGACAAAAACTAGGATAATGGTTCACTTTACACTAGACCCTGAGTACCTGCATTGGCTCCCTGTTTGTAAAATAATAGAATTTAAAATCATGTTAATGGTCTACAGACAACTCAGATTTCCAAATCAGGTAATAATCATGTTGTCCCCTCAAGTTGTTTGAGACCTGTTCACTCAGTGTTTTTTCCTGGACCAGAGCTAAATAAAGAGGGCGGAGCCTTTGGGTTTCTACGCTCCTCAGCTCTGGGACCAACTCCCTGGAAATCTAAAATATCCAGAACTGATTGGCTTCTTTAAATCAAGACTGAAAACACCACTGTTCATTACAGCTTCCAATTATAGATTATAGGTTTCATTATCAATTTCATGATGTCTCAGCTCTTCATTTGCTTATATTTTCTTGTGTTAAAATTTCTTCCTTCATGACACATTTTAAGTTTTTAGTTTGTAATCCATGTTTTTCATGCAACTGGAGTTTTGTATCAGTGTTTCTTTGCTTACATCCAAAGCATAAGGAATTTCCCTGTGAAGGGATGTTGCAAAACAAATAAATTTGCTTTCAATTGTGTGATAAAATCTTCTATAGGCCATTATTCAGGACTCACTGTGTCATTAAATTGTACAATACATAACTTAATGTTTGGACCTGTTTTTTTTTTGTATGTGTGGGTTGCTTGGGTTAGTGACAATATCTGGGGCAAATTTCATGTCATGTTATAAATATATGTACCGAAAAAACAAAAGCTGATGCATTTCACACTTTTTCCTCCTACTGATATAGCAGTGATATAGCAATGTGGATTCTTTTGAAATACTTTTTCAAATTATACACAGCAAACACTTATTGTATAATGCATTGTCCTAAATTTAAATTTTTTTAAGTAATGTTGCTTTGCAAAAAGAATTGGGGACTTTCAAACTGCTAAACATTATAGCAATCTATCTTCTTCTTGGCCTTGTTAAAGTGAAGCAAGACTCACTAAGAATAGAATGAGGATTCTCAGACATGAAGTTGCCTCAGTGTTTCATCATTCGAGTAAAACTGATCTGGACCCAATGGAGGTCAGTACAATGATCCCACTGTAATTAGGACTTACCTCACTGGGTAACCTCACCTAGAACTTTTGTCTTTCTCTTTATGTCACTTCAGAGGAGTGGGAAGTCCCGTTTGAGGAGATTTCGGACCTGCAGTGGGTGGGCAGCGGAGCCCAGGGCGCTGTGTTTCTGGGCAAACTCCACGGGCAGGAAGTGGCCGTGAAAAAAGTGCGAAACATCAAGGAGACTGATATCAAGCACCTGCGGAAGCTCAAGCACCCCAACATAATCACTTTCAAGTAGGTAGACATGATTGTTTGGCCTTTTATTGCCCGAGAAAACAGATTTTTGGCTGAAATTAATAACAGATTATAAATGATATCCCCACTTGTCTGAAAGGGATATTTTTGGTTATTCTCTGGACTCAAACTTTGTACTTTTAGATGACAGTGTTTACATGTTTGAAGGGCAAAAATTGCATAAATTCACAGTTAAAAAAAATCATAGTTAACCAAGTTGAGACACATGTAAAACAAATATTTGTTACATCGTAAATACATGATTCAGTAATTCTTTTTGAAATCATCAATTACATTGTGAATACATCATATGCTGTAAAGTCTGTAAGTCTGTAAGTCCTTATTTTGCTAAAAAAAATTAAAGGTCTGTGCTATAGTGCTTCATGTAAGACCTCATCTGTCTAAAAACAAGGTGATTGGCCTTCATTTGAGATTCTGGGCATTTCAACCAATCAAATGTTAGGGCCTGCTTGGCACTATGGCAATAAACCTCCTACTTTAACTGATCCAATTTTTGTCAGATGAAAAAAAAAAAGTTACTGGTTGTCTTAAGGGGTGTTATAGGGATAACCTGTTATCAAATGTTAGAGTAAAAATTATGGAGACAGGACTTCTGTGTGACTATTTAAACACCCGTAGCCATTTAAAAGCAAGCAATAATTAATGCATGCTTTGTCTCATGTAAATTTGCCGGAGTTTAGTTGTGGATAATTGATGTTCAATCACTTGTTAATGCTTGTCAAGCAGTTAATTAAAGAGGACAATTGATGGCTTGAATGAGCAGTACAGCCGAATATCATCAGCAAAAAACATGATAGGAAATTATCTGACCTAAATGAAGAACATAAAAAATAATAGAACCCTAGGGAACTCCACATAAGAGTGGTGCATCCAGTGTTATTCAGCATAATATATATTCATTTTTTACTCACTTTAGTCCTTTGGAGTGAAACTAGTTCAGTTTTATCAAAGACATTGTGGTCTTTAACACCTTCTCTCTATTTTCTCAGAGGGATCTGTACTCAGGCTCCTTGTTACTGCATTATCATGGAGTACTGTGCTCAGGGACAGCTGTACGAAGTCCTGAGAGCGGGCAGGAAGATCACGCCCTCCCTGCTCATGGACTGGGCCATGGGCATCGCCGGGGGCATGAACTACCTTCATCTCCACAAGATCATCCACAGAGATCTCAAGTCACCCAAGTGAGTTTGCAAATAATTTACAGATTGACTACAGCAATGTAATCTCAATGGTGGAGAAAACCTGGAAGGTAGGTCCAAAATTATTTATCCAGGGAATAGGCTAAGTGTCTAAAAATGGCTTTTTAAAGTTAACTATAAAATCTGCAGATTTAGTTGTCAGTGTGTAGTAAGGATTGTTACCCTGAGTTTTTTGAAAACAATAAAAAGATACATTTATAACTGGGGGAAAAAAATCTCCACTAACTGCAGAATATCTAACTTAATACATGTTTGTTTTTGCTGGTTTCAATTAAACATAAATATTGCGTTCCAGCATGCTTATAACCTACGACGATGCAGTGAAGATCTCCGATTTCGGAACGTCCAAGGAGCTTATAGACAAGAGCACGAAGATGTCTTTTGCTGGGACCGTGGCCTGGATGGCTCCTGAGGTCATCCGCAATGAACCCGTTTCAGAGAAGGTGGATATTTGGTAGGTGTCATGACCCTCTTGAACTGCGCTTTTCCCCTTTGTGATCCCTTAAAGAATTTCCCCCCGATGATTTGTCTTTTCAGCCATCAAATCAGCATAGAATCTCATTAGCTGCAGTCGACCACAGCGCAGCGCAAAGGATCCTATTTCGTGAAAATCTATTCAGTATGATGTATAATATCTCATTACATGAAACTCTATAGGGTCTCTGCCATATCTGATGGGATGCCCTATGTTCAGCTTTAATCCCCCCATACACACACACAAACACACCTCACTACATTTTCTACCTCCCTATTTCTCCTTTACTACAATCCCTCCATCAGTCTTCCTCTCCATCCTGAAAGGAACGCCAGCTAATTTAATAATTGATCTGCCAGATGCTGCAGTGCTTAGGAGAGACTGGAATAACCTTCCAAGCCTTCGGATGGGCTGGCCCTCAGCCAGCAGTGCATTAGCTGCGAAGTGAAAATAGGATTAAAAAGCTTTTGATGCAAAAAAGAAAGCAAAGCCGGCTGTGTAGTGTACATTTTTGCTTAAATCTATGTAAATCACTTGAGAGGAGTCCACAGCACAAAAGGAGTAAGGGAGAAGCACGGTGGGGTTAAGCATGGTCAGATGTTGTACATATTTTATTTTTTGTTGTTTAACAGAGTAGCAGCTGGGGCACATCCTTATTATGCAATGAAAAATTACAATTAAAACATTTCGGTAGAAAGAAAACTGTATACTGGGATAATTATATAAATAGCAGATGTTTTTGTTTTGCTGTTATGGGGGGTGAGGCTTGTAGAGGAGATTAGAAAGCTTATAAATCGATGTTAAACAAACTAATTTGGCATGCATCACATCAAAATACACATTATAATGTGTTTTGTGATGTAAAGATTTCATTTTTGCTATTTGTCACAAATGTTATGCCTCTAGTACATCTTAGGACACCCAAAGCTTTCTATTGCTGTTGTTATTTTGCAATAAAACATTTGTTTATCAGGAGAATATTCACATCCAGGGGTTCAATTGTAAGCCATCTCCCAAACCTTTCTTTTCATGTGTGCTCCTGAAAAAAATCTCAGCATTCAAAGCCTGAAAAGCCTTTTCCCTTTTGCCTTGCCCCAGCTCCAAAGAAACAACTTTAATAATCTACATTTTTAAATACATTTATAAATGTATTATACACGGGATTCAGCCTCATCTTTAGTTATTCGGTAAATTGAATATTGGCTCATTACGAGTAAAACATGAATAAAATGCTTTATTAGAACAGTTGTAAATTTATTCCAAACCATCAATCATGGACAGGGCCTGTTTCAGACAAAATGGCTCATGCAGCAACCACAGCTGGTGCGTCTTCAAGATGATGCCGAAGGCTATTAAAAAAATAGGTATTATAGCTCAGTATTTTTACTTCTTTTGAGTTTATATAATATATATAATATAATAATTTTTCTTCACGATAATGGTGAAGTGAGGAGAATTTATACGTTTATATTTATATTCTTCTTGGTGTCAGGTCTTCTCTTCATGGGTGTTAACACCTTGAAAAATAAGTGTGGGGCTAAAGGGATGCTAAAAATACACTTGCATTATTACATGTGATGCAACTGGCACCTTGGTTACCGCACACGAAAGCCAGGAGGAGTCACTTAGAGCAGTTGCTGTAGTTACCATCCCCCTGGGCTTGTTGTCGAGTCCTCACATTAAAACACAAATCCAAGAATTAAGAAATGTTTTTTTGCCTATTTGTGTCAACAAGTTCCTGTAAATTATTTAATGTATCACTGTAATCTGCGAAGAAGTAGAAAACAATGTTTGCATTGTTCTGTTTCAGACTAAGCAGTGCTATTTTCATAACACAAAATTGACAGAAAACATCGAGAATTAAGATTTTATTGAGTTGGGAATTTAAAATTGTCTCGTTTTTCTTGGCTGCCTTTCATCTGTTCAGCCTACATCAGTATCAACGTGTCTGAAAGGAACTGTGTCCCATTTTCCTGAAGGTCATTTGGCGTTGTGCTGTGGGAGATGCTGACGGGGGAGGTGCCCTACAAGGACGTGGACTCCTCGGCTATCATCTGGGGAGTGGGAAACAACAGTCTGCAGCTGCCTGTGCCGGATAGCTGTCCGGACGGCTTCAAGCTGCTCCTGAGGCAATGCTGGTGAGGAAGATGAAATGATAAAAAAAAAAAAAAGAAAAATCAAAGACATTATTTACACAGACGGTCAGTAAAATACGAATGCACCCGTTTTACAGGAACTGCAAGCCGAGAAACAGGCCCTCATTTCGACAGATCCTCCTGCATCTTGATATTGCCTCTGCAGACATACTATCTACCCCACAAGAAACTTACTTTCAATCTCAGGTGAGCTATTTTTATGGTGGAGAAAAACAGAACTGCCATATATTTGGTTTACCAATATGACTGTAAAAATAAAAAAGGAGCCCCTTATTTAATTTTATTTCATGTTTTTCATATGCAGTCCTGTGAAAAGAAATTGGATCTGTTGTAGATTTATTGAGTTTTTGCTTTTTTTGTCACATTTAAATGTTTAAGATACTAAAAAAAATGTATTAACAGATAAAGACAAAATGAGTAAATACAAAAAGCAGGGTTCAAACCATGGTTTAATTAATTAGGGAATAAAGCTATCTAAACTAACCTGGCCCTGGATATAAATGTAACAGATCCATGAAGCTAAAAAATGATTGCGCCACATGTGATTGGCTGCAACCACCACCTTCAAACATTTGTGGTAATGAGTCTTTTACATCGTGGAGAAAACTTCACCCACTCTCTGCAGGATTGTTTTAATTCAGCTACAATGTAGAGCTTTTGAACATAACACGTTTATATTCCTGACACAGAATCCCAATTCAAACTCAACTGGATTCAAGTGAGGACTTTGACTAGGCCACTCCAAACCTTTACTTGTTTTTTCGTTTGTTTCTTTGTGGAGCCATTTAAAGGTGGACCTCCAGGTCTGCTTTGGATTATTGTCTTGCTGCAAAACCCAAATGTGCTTGAGTTTGGGTTTTTTTCTGTTCGAGAGCAGAATTTATGGTTCCCTAAAGCAGCAAAGCAGTCCCAGACCATTACACTATCAGCGGTTAATTTGACTGTCATTACGATGGGTTTCACTTTGTCCCGTCAGTCCACAGAATAGTATCCCCCAAGTCTAGGTGATACTTTTTTGTTTAGCTTATTAGACACGTGCCCTTTGAGGCTCATCTTTTCTTGAATTTCTTTAGCCGATGTGATGCATTTTGAGATATTTTAGCCTACTTCATGTTGTCAGACAGGCTCTGTTTATAAAATTTTGTTTGACATATGGGAAATGCATAGCAATCAAGCCTGTGTGTTGTTCATGAAATTAAACCAAAGATATGGTTAATGACAAATAATTCATGATTTTACAGGGAGCAGTTTATTTTCACAGGGAGCCAGGTTGGTTTCGGTGGCTCTTTTCCCACTAAATAAATAAAACCAATGTTTGACAGCAATATTTTTCTTTTTGTTCGGGTTGTCACTGTCTAGCATTAAAATTGGTTCAATAACCTGAAACATTTATGTGTAACAAACAAGCAAAAATAGAGGAAGTCTATAAGGGGGAAAACACTTTATTGCAGCATAATTTATGGTTATATTTTATACATATAGACAGAAATGGAGGACTGATTCTACTTTTATGAAACACATTTTATATATTTATCTATGGGAAATCTATTCATTAAGTCAGATAGGAAAATAAATGAACATTTAGTGAAGTGCACATGAGCTCTGTATGTCTCCCCTGCCAGCATCACTAATTCTTGTTTTGCTGACAAGCTGCCAGCGTTTTTTCTCCAGCCTGCTGCAGTAACTATATGCAGTGGCAAGTGCACAGCTGCACCCGGGCCCCAGGTCTCCAGGGAGCCCACTAATAATACCTGTCCTTTCAATCACACATGCATTATTGTTGGTCTCTTTCTTCCCCCCTCCTTTTCCCTCCGTGTCACATGTTTGTGCTGATTTGTGGTCTTTTATTTAAGCTTCGGTTCACAGGTCAAGGAAAGAACCTTTTTTTTCAGATCAAGTGTGATGGGGAAGGACGCCGTGTGTCTACCTGTGTCCGGGTGGGGGATGGGAGCTTAGTGCAAATGTGTTAGACATAAAAGATTGACTATAGGAGGTTTGGGAAGGTATAGTTGTATGAAAAATATGTTGTCGTGGGTATTCATTTTATAACTCATCTAGTCTGGTTAAATGGTATCATGCAAAGCGTAAACTTCCACTTATCCTTCATCCTTTATTTTTCCCTGCCCCCATCCCGCGGTTGAATCCCTGCCCAGTTTTTTCTCCTCTCTGCCCCATAATGGATTTTTCTTGTGACATTAGAAAGAAGTATTTGCTGCCAGAGTGTATTGATTGCTTTAATGGTAGAGAGCAGAGCAAAGAGAGTGGGAAAAAAAAGAGGGGACTGGAGACGTAGGTTAGTGTGCACTGAGTCCATTAGGTTAATAAGAAGAGCATCTCATGTGTGCGAGTGGAATACACATGCATGTGCCTGCGCGCGCTCATAAATCTGACTTACTTAGTCCTTTGATATGACAGGTATCAGATAACAGCTGTCATGCTCTGCTGCACACCAGAAAATGCCCATGCCACATTTTTTTTTCTTTGGGATCCACGTCAGGTCAGTGTAAGCTTGGTTTTGCTCTTTGGTTATTGATTATTATCTGACAGCTTAATGGGTTTGGTTTTAGTGACCAAAAAAAAAAACTAAAAACTAATTGCTCTGCAAATTGAAAGCGTTTCTCCCTCTAAATCAAGGCGCAAAGAAGTCGTCTTACGGTGTTGGTAGCATTTCATGCTAATGTTCGACATGTGAACTTGACTCACGGTTAATTGTCTCGGTGGAAATGAGAGAACTGACAAAATACTCCAAATTTCAAAAGGCGAAGGAGTTTAAAAAAAAACGTGTATGAAAGAGTTTAGTAATAAAGCACGTCCGTGGCTGGTTTCCTGCAGTGTCTTCACACAAATCACTGTTAGAATGATATTTCTTCACCCGTTAGTTTTGCATCACTTTAACGCATTTGCCGCGTACTTCATGCTTGTGTTCAGAGCAGCAAAAACATTTCTGGATCTCGTTTTCCCTGCTGCACATTCTGACCCCAATGCATTATTATCTCTGGTGATTGTAAATGCATATTTGCATCATATTTTTCCCAGTTCCTTTTCCAGACTGTGTGACCGTTTGTTGCAGAAACCTAAAGACTCCTCATCACAAAGACAAGTTTTGTGCTTGACACTTCACAGTGTGCGGTTGCTCGGGGTCATTAGCACTAGCTTTTGACATTATTTTTCTGTGTTTCTCCAGGCGGAGTGGAGGGACGAGGTGAGGCATCACTTTGAGAAGATCAAGTCTGAGGGGACGTGTCTTCACAGGCTGGATGAGGAGCTCATTAAACGACGCAGAGAGGAACTAAGGTTAGTTTCGCCACAACCTAGAGAAAGATGCTGTCAACTTCAGAGTGCCTTTTCATTCAGCTTCTCTTCGTTAACGCTTTGTAAAAAAAAAAAAAAAAAACTTTTACTGCAGTTATAGTCTCTACCAACTGTGTCCATTGTTCACATCGGACATTTTCGATCATTGGATTTCAGCTGGACTTTATCTGAGCTATTCTAGCACATAAATGTGGTCTGATCCAGCATTCCTTTGTAGCTCTGGCAAGATGTTTAAGGTCATCGATCTGATGAAAGGTGAAACCTCACCTCAGTCGGACTTATTCTGCAGCGTCTAACAAGTTTTCTTCCCTGATTGCCCCGTATTTACCTCCTACCCACTCTGTCCCTTCTGAAGAAAGGCCTCCCCAAAGCATGATGCTGCCACCACCATGCCTAATCATGAGAATTATGTGTTCAAAAAGGGTTACATTTGTCTTATCTGACCTGAGGAGCTTTGGTCCATCATATTAACTCCCAACAAAATACATTAAAATTTGTGGCGTAGCAAAATACGTAAAACTTCAAGGACATTGTAAGGGGGGGGGGGGGGGGGGGGTTGTAGAGAGGCTATAAGCAGTGAGCGAACTCTGAGCAGCCTGAGCTTGGAGAAACTTAGAGACGTTCTCCCCAGAGCCATGAACAAATGACTCATCAGGAAAGACGGTTCTAGGGAGCGGCTCACATGAATGTTCTTTTTTGAAAGCCTTTACATTGCTGTGCTGTTAGCAATAGATAATTATTAACATACATGGATTTAATGATTAGTGTTCAGCTGCTAAATAAATAAATTATTTTAAAGGACTTGGAGACAAGCTGGGTACTAAAGCAATAAAGCCCAGTCATGGGTTCACTTTATATATAAAGAAATAGTAAACACTGATCCTTAATGAGTACTAAATTTGCTATATATAATATTGCTTGGTGGTAGAAATGGTTTATATAATGGGTTGTGTTGTATGTCTTTCAGGACATGACTCCGATCTGAATATTTCTGATGTCTTTATACATTTAACATTAGATTTTAATATACTTTCTCCTTATTAGGACTGTAAATATGCGTAACTTTTGATACGTGTTGCTCTGTGTATGCGTCCGTTGTTTTGTTAGTTAATGTGCCGTGTTTTAACAAAGGCATTTAAAATGTCAGGCAATTTCCTGTGTGGATGAAGATTAAATTATTATCATTAAACCTTTATTTATATCAGTCTCATTGAGACACAAGTTCCTTATTTACAAGAGAAACCAGTTAAAGCAAACATCTCTGGGTTACTTTTATTATTAATAGTTCTTTGAGTCTTTTTTATATTAAAAACATTTGACAATGGAAATTAGAAACAACTATATTAAATAATCTCTTCATAATTCATACTTTGCATGCTCAGATTTAAATATAGCTGCCATTGTTACAGTCATTGTTGTAGATAATGCATGTGTCTGGAGTCTGGACATTATTGAGCTTTTCTTCTACACGCAGGCATGCGCTGGACATCCGGGAGCACTACGAACGGAAACTGGAGCGAGCCAATAATCTCTACATGGAGCTTAACGCTATTATGCTGCAGCTGGAGATCAAAGAGAAGGAGCTGTTCAAGTATGAAAACATCGCTGCTCGTTTCTTCCATTTAATAGGATTTTTTTTTAAATAATCAAATAAGCTTCTACCTCATGCAAGTTAAAATTATACCTGTTGTAAACCTGAGCGCTGAAGAGGCTTTGCAGTTTACTGTAGATGTTTTGTACTACTTTTTTTAATAGGGTCATTTCTCATCACAGGGCACAGACCTTTGTCTCTCTCTGTATCCGTTTTAATTGGTGATGTCTTTTTTGTTTGAACGGCAGGAGGGAGCAGTCGCTGGACAAGAAGTACCCCGGCTGCTTCAAGCACCACAGCTCCAGGCAGTCGGCTTCCTCCAACTCCATGGAGAAGCTCATGAAGAAACGCAACGTACCACAGAAGCTTCCTTCACACAGCAAGAGGTAAAGCAGCGAAGGAAAAAGTTACCGCCGCCGTACGCGAATGCTTGACCAGACACATTACGTGCATGCAAATACCAAATCAACCAACGAGCATGTTGGTGTTGCAGCGTTTGAGGTGACGAGGTTCGTTTTTCCACGGAAATTACATTTCTGACATCTTTGTTTGAAACTATGGTATAGTTGGATTTTTTAATTTAATTTTATTTATTTTTATGTTAATGAAAAATAAGGGAATTAAAAGTGTAGTTTTACTGTTGTCATTTAACCAAAATAGGAGTCAATGCACACAAAGGTGACTGGCACAGAAAAGCGTTATTGATAAGAAACAAATCAACAAGATAAGATGATAAGTTAAGATAAGATAAGATAAGCTAAGAAAAGAAAAGAAAAGAAAAGATAAGATAAGATAAGATAAGATAAGATAAGAAAAGAAAAGAAAAGAAAAGAAAAGAAAAGATAAGCAAAGAAAAGAAAAGAAAAGAAAAGAAAAGATAAGATAAGATAAGATAAGATAAGATAAGATAAGATAGGACTTTATTGATCTCACAGTGGAGAAATTTACTTGTCACACATCGGCTTAATAAACAAAAAGAAAGCTGCCAAAATGAGGAAAGGTGCATAAGGTTTTAGGTATATACAGTGTGTCCACATATGTACAGTGTATCAAAAATAAAAATAAAATAAAAGCACAGGGGAAATAAGCAGATATTTAGGGTGACTTATGTACGCTCAAGTGACTTATATACAATGGAGTGACGTTTTACATTAACTGGTACCAGGTAAGAGCAACAGTGAGGTAGTGAAATATCTGTACAGCTGAAGTTGTAATTTAAATGTATTATTTCACAGGTTATTGCACAGTGTCTTAAATAGAATTGCACAGTAGTTATTACAGTTACAGTTATAGTTACAGTGCAACAAGTTGAATGTTTCCAGTGTCTCAAGCAGTTGCAGCATGAAAAGGGGAAAAGGTTAGAAACATATCACGTTTGATCTGTTTACAGACCAGACTTATTAAAGTCAGAAGTCATCCTACCCAAACTGGACTCGTCCATGACCCAGGTCACCATCCCCAACAAAGGCTCCACGTCCCCTGGCCGCACCCGCCGAGGAAAGCCGCGCTACAGGAAGGCCGGCAAAGGCAGCAGCAGCGACCTGGCTCAGCTGAAAGCCACCCTGTCCTCGTCTCTAGCGATGATCAACGCCACCTCGTCGGTCCCCAGCAGCAAGCACCGTCTGGACCCCACAGCCACCATCAGGGGCCTCCAGCATGACCTGCTGCTCAAGAAGATGTCGTCCTCCAGCCCCGATCTCATCTCCACCACCCTGGAGGCAGAAGGCCGGAGGAAGGGGCAGCTGAGGCCCGGGCTGGACAGAGCGGGCAGCCAGAGCGCCTCGGCCGGGTTAGAGGACAGCGGCGAGACGGAGGGGCAGAGGGAGCGGCAGGACGTGGGTGTGGGGGGCGATGACCTGGCAGAGACGCCCCCGCGTAGCAACACGCCCAGCGAGGACGCAGCGTCCATCCCGTTCTCCAGCAGCCCCGACTCCCCTTGTGGAAGAGGGGCGGCGGCAGGAAGGGCATCTGTGCTGGGCAATGTCCGGGTCTCGCATGACGGCGAGGACAAGGAGGAGGGGACGGTGATCACGCGCTCACCCAGGAGTCAGCGCCGCCTCACGCCCGCGGCGCTGCTGTACAGGGCGGCCGTCACACGCAGCCAGGTAAGTCGGTTCTAGCTGCTCCCGTTCAATTCAATTCAATTCAATTTTATTTATATAGCGCCAAATCATGAAACATGTCATCTCAAGGCACTTTACAAAGTCAAGTTCAATCATATTATACAGATTGGGTCAGATTATACAGATTGGTCAAAAATGTCCTATATAAGGAAACCAGTTGATTGCATCAAAGTCCCGACAAGCAGCATTAACTCCTGGGGAAGCGTAGAGCCACAGGAAGAGTCATCTGCATTGTACATGGCTTTGCTGCAATCCCTCATACTGAGCAAGCATGAAGCGACAGTGGGAAGAAAAACCACCCATTAACGGGAAGGAAAAACCTCCGGCAGAACCGGGCTCAGTATGAACGGTCATCTGCCTCGACCGACTGGGGTTACAGAAGGTTAAAACCACTTTCACAGAGCTACTTTCTAGCTCCAGCTTAAAAGAGAGCAGGAACCAGGAAGATGCTTTAGAATAATAAAACAACAGAGAGATTACAAAAGTCATTCCGACATTTCAGCAAAATGTGCATGTAGATTGTAGATGTCCCTATAAAGTGTTGACAAACACTTCAGGTGTTTTACCACAATGACTAGTTATTAGTTGGTAATAAAGGTGCAGATAGGAACATCTTCATGTTTTTCTCTTGCAGAATCCACTAATGTGGGATCACAACCAGACGATTTAAGCAGCCGGCTTTAGAGAAAACAAACAAGTTTTATATCCTAATCAATGGCACGTGCGCTTATGGGAGGTTTAAGAAGAGAAGCTGTACTTTTTCATTTCTGCATCACTTTTAAGTTTCAAAAAAGTCAACATGATCCCTAAAATGCCTCCTCTCATGAAACAGCTCAAAAATCCTCAATAGAGTGAGATTACTGGTAATCTATATGTGCCGGTTGATGCTTTACCCCACAGAGACGTGGGCTCTCTTCAGAGGAAGAGGAGGGAGAAGTGGACAGTGAGGTCGAGCTGCCCAGGAGAAGGTGAGAAAAGTTATGAATTAATTTAGAAATGTAATTTCCATGGTAATAAAAAAATTGTTAGCCATCCAACTGCAAATTTAACATTTAATAATCCAACTGCACAGACAGATCAGCTGGTTGTATCATGTCATTAGAATTGAATCCAGACTCTTTTTTTCTACTAATTAGATAAAATACTTAATACTTAGAAATGTAAAACCAAGCGAAAGCACTGTTTTTTGGGTTTTTTTGTAATTAAAACATGTCCATTTTACCTCATTAAACAAAATAAGGAAAACAGAGCTTCTATTATTTTAAAGAACAATTTTATTAGAAACAAGTTTAATTTGTAAGTAAAATGTCTGGATAAAAACAGTCAAATTTGTAACTAAGTGGACAAGATTTCTTTTTTTATTTTAGTTAAATATTCAGCACTAATATTTATAGTCTTTACGGCTGACAAATTTCAAAGCGACTTTAACTACATCATTAAATTGTAAAGTTGAATTAAATAGTGTATAATCCGATGCATCTCAATAGATTAGAACGTTGTCAACAAGTTATTTAATTTCTTTAGGTCGGTTCAAAAGGTGAAACTATATATAGATTCATTATAATGCTGAGTTGATAAATGTGCAGCCGACAGTCACTGACACCCAGCCTCCACGAGGAGGGTAGCCAATAAAGCTCATCGCTACTGACGCTAACTTTTCACAAAGTCCTGTATCAAAGCATATAAATGGAAAATTGTGCGGAATGAAAATAATGGTTGAAAAATGTGCACAACAGAAATAACCAAGGACTTGAGACGATTATAAAGCAACGCTTTTTCAAGTGTTTGTAGAAGATTCACAGCTTGTGAAACTGACCAAAAAGACCAGCATGTGGTTTAATGGTCATAGTATTTCTGCACTTGATTGGCCCGAAAACTCGCTTGACCTAAATCCCATCAAAAAAAAAAAACTATGGAGTAATTTCAAGAAGATGTGAGACATCAGACCCAACAAGGCAGATGAGCTAAAAGTCGCTACTAAAGCAATCTGGGCTTCCTGAACACCTCCGCAGAGCCACAGGCGGATCGCCTCCATGCCACGCTGCACTGACGCAGTAATTCATGCAAAAGGGTGCCTGACCAAATATGGATATACTGTATAGTACAGAGACATACTTCTCAGTAGTCAACATTTTGTATTAAAATATTATTTCTATATATTTGATTTATATAATATACACATTTTCTGAAAAATTTAATTTGGGGTTTTAAAATTGCGTAAACACATTTAAAAGTGCATTTCACTTTTTGAATTGAATAAATTAAATAAATAACTTTTCAGTGATGCTCTTTTTACGTTATTGAGACGCACCTGTATGTGTTGAATAAAGCAAAGATTTTAGTTTTAAAACGTCTGAAAAAAGTTAAATACTGGGTGCAGTGGTGTGGCAGGCGTAGAGCCCGCAACCCACACCTGGAGACCTCCATCCTCAACGCGGTGGTCCCCGGTTTGAGTCCCAGCCTGTGGACCTTTGCAGCATGACTTTCATCTCCCTCGACCCCATTTTGAAAATAAGGCATTTCGCTTTAAATTTAACTGGACTAAAAGAAACAATTAAAAAAAATTCCTCCTGGGAAAAATATTTCAAATGATTACAATTGTTGACATGATGGCAACTTTTTTTCACACTGACATCCGTCTGGCTCTTGATGACGACTTAATGTTTCTGATCACATTTATGTCTCTGGTCTGTTTCCACACAGGCGGCCGGTGAGCATCTCCAAATGTCAGTCGCTTTCAAACTTTAGCTTAGAAAACTTGTCGGTGTCAGACGGAGAGGAGGGAAACACCACAGACCATTCCCACAGCGGCACGCCCGACGTAGTCAGCACCAACACGGACGAGCGCCTGGACGACAAAAGCGACGACCTGCTGTCTCAGGGCTCAGAGATCCCGGCCGACCCGTGCGATCCGAGCCAGCTGGGCTCTGACGGGCTATCTGAACGAGAAGCTGAAGTACGACAAGTCAGAACGCAGCTCGCTTTGAGTGAACATAATTATGAGGTAGGTCAGAAGTACAGACTAAATGAGTTAGTTCAACTTTATTTGAAAAAAAAAAAACAGCTATGGAGGGTTAATATGAGTAGTCAGTGTTTTACCTCTGACAGCAATCAGAGATCCAAGAGCTAGTATGACTGGGACAAAGCTTAATTAAAGCTTCAAAACACCTTGAATTTTACTATTTTTGTGGCCGTTTATTGCTAAAAACCCTAATTTAGAACCTTTGACATCAATCACAGTTTTATGTTAGACATCAGTTATGTCTGGGGACAATTTTGGTTTTATTAAGGCTAAATAATAATAATTTTCCAAACCACAAATTGCAAAATGGATTGTGTTGAGTGTCCCCAATAAGGAAAAAAAAAAGAAAAATGGTGTAGATGACATTAAACAGCTTTGGCCACAGTCCTGCTAGTTGTTAATGTCACTCCCCCTGTGAGAAACTCTATTTTTTTCTCTTAACAGTGACAACTTTGTAAGATACTGACTGTCTTTTCTGATCGGGAGTGTCTCCACAGAATCCCGCGTCAGAAAATCAAAACCTTACGCAGTGAGGCTGAGTGTGCTAACCCAGAGAACTTGTGTCTCGTTGACCTAGCAGGGCCTGTACGACGACTCGGACTGCGACAGCGCAGAACTGGACCACTCGTGCGGCGCGGAGCCCAGCCAGCCTCCGACCCACTGGTGAAAACCGCACATCTTGAACCCGCGAGATCCGAACAACTGGCCCTCTGCGTCCTTCTTTCACTCTGTCAGACATTAGCAAAACCCACGAAGGGAACCACTGGGGAGGGGCAGTGAATGGAGAAAGGAGAGGAAAGCCGTATCAGAAAGCCTGAATTACAGATCACACACATGCGAAACCAGAGGATCGGCCGCGTTGACGGACGACAGACGGAGCTGCTCTCTGTTTTCCGCACCAAAGCAGCTTTGCTAAAATCTATCCTGAAGCATCTCGGCAAGAGACGCAGCAATCAGAGAGGCCAGTAACAAGACTATCCGTTCACATCTCCTGTCATCTTCCATGTTGGTTTTTTATATTTATTTCTTTATTTTATAACATCCAGTGAAAATACAATTAGGAGATTCTTTCAGGGTTTTTTATAGCAGGTGTGGCCTGCACTTATTTCTTAAGATCTACTGTGTCATAGCCCATTTCCTTTAAACATTATGCACTTATTTATTATTTTACTGTGAAATGAATGAGGAAAAAAAAAAGTTTACATTTTATGTTGTTTGCAATTATTTATTAATAGTTTTTTTGATTTTCTACTTCCTTCCATCGTCATTGGTAATATAAGATGTAAAATGAACAAATTTTTTTATACTTGAGATTGTATAATCGAAGGTGCTGACGTTTCTCAGCAGGTGGCGCTATTATATAAGAACCTCATAAAGCTTTTGCTGGTAGAATGTAACTTTACCTGCTGTTCATGTCTGATCTTTAACATAAAATGAAAGAAAATAGTATTGCAGTATTGAAGTATTTTGCAGGGAGGTAAAAAAAAAATAAAAACGTGTTTTTGGAGAGTTTGGAGGGTTTGTAATATTTATAAAGCATGCTTGTAATTAAAAAAAGTATGCATATTTAAGATGTTTGGATATTTCAGTGCAGAAAATATAGTTTTTGTGATCCATTAAATCAAACCTTAGATGAACAAATGCTGAAAGAGAAAGTCCGCTCATACAGGCGCATCTCAATAACTTGGAATAACATCTGAAAGGTCATTTATTTCAGTGAAACTTCTGATTCATTACAAACAAATCCATATTTCTCAATAACGTCTTCAGATTCATTTTGATGAACACGACTTGGAGATAAGGAAAACCCAAAACTCTGCTCCTCTGAAAGTTACATTATAGAGGGAATTTAGAAATAGGATTTATAATCCAGAAATCTTGGGTCCTTTTTGAATGTATTGCTTTAAATCCAATGTGACGTGAAAGTCATCTGCATGTGTTGCTTTAATAGCAGCCTTCAGATCATCTGATTGTTGGGCATGATGTCAGATTTTCTCCAAATACTACGTTTGGCAGCATGAACAGCACCAATGCCCTGCTGGGAAATGAAATCTCCATAAAGCTTTTCCTGCTTCTTTGTGCACCTTTTTTTTTTTTTTACCACTTGCCCTTAGTTTCATCTAGCCTTCATCTTTAATGTTTGCCTTTTTGTGGCTTACTCTTCTTATAGGGGGGTGTCAGTGACGTGTCAAGTCAAGGCACAAATCTTCTAGATGATTAAGCATCCCATGACATTTGTGAATTAAAAATCCTTATTTCATTATTCGTCTGTGGAGATGGTTCGTGGTATATTCTAATAAAATGCATTTGGGGTTTTACTAGCTCTAAGCCATAATCATCAAAATGAACAGAAAACAAATTCATTGAATTAATTAAAACTAATTTAAGTTAAATTGAGAAAACTTCAAATGATATTCTGATTTACTTAGATGCAACTGTATTTAAACCCGTTTTGGTAAATAACAAATGAAGCGTTATTGTCAGTCTCCAATAACTGGTATGTGGCAAATTGTTTGCAGATCAGAACTGAGTTTTGTATCGCTAATACAAAAAAAATGAATCTGAATTTCTATTGAATGTGATATTGTTCCACAAAAGGAAATGTGAACAAATATTTTTGCCGACTTGTTAATGCAAAGATGATAAATGTGGAAAAATGTTTTTTTTTGTTGTTTTTTTGCCATGTCATAAAATTGGCATGGACTGTTAAATGAAACCATGCATCCCGATACTCAGCATTAACCAAGAACACAAAGCTTTACAAACATCTATTGTTCCAACGCTTGCACTAACAATGCACTCCAAGTCCAAGATTTGAGCCTTTTAATGGTCCATTTTATTCAGCCAAGAATCAAGTGAGGAAACTGGTGCTGAAGTTCTCCTGTCTTTTTACCTTGCACTTGGTTTTAGATCTGTTCCACATATCGATGCCCGGTCAGAACACTTAATAAGCTAAAAATATGCAGCTTTTTGTCAGTCAGGTGTTTTGTTTCCAGTTTACATTTGTGGAGCTTTTATAATCCATTTACCCCCCCTTAAATTTTAACGTTGGAAATGCTTAAACAGGATAAAATGTTGCCAATGAGCCAAACGACTGCCCTCTAGTGTCCTGAGGTAAATATAACACTGGGCTCGCCTGAAACATTTTCTACTGCATTATTGTAACTGTACGATAAATATATTTAAGAAACAATTTTAAAATAAAACCCGACTTGCAAAATCTCAAGCTGTGTTTTCAAGTGCTTTAATAGGAGGAAAAAAACAGGAGGCTTGTGGTTTGAGCATTTCAACATCTTTATTTCTGCATTTTTTTAAACAATGTGGCACCCAGGTCTACAGTCTCAAAGAACGTGCACAATTTGTTTTTCTTTTCGCTTTCTGTCCTGCAAATAAAAAATAAAATAGGTTCTGAGTTGAGCAAAGCAAAGAGCAGGAATTTAGTGTTAACTCACAACCCTTTTTCTTTGTCTACTTCATACGGGTTTGCTCCTAAAGCCTCATTTACATTTATTAGACAAAAAAAAAAAAATCAGTGTCCGGAAGTTATTTCCACTTTGGTAGTTAAAAAAAATAATTCTTCCATTTAAAACAAATATTCCAACTTTTTTTCCTTTTTTCAGTATATATCAATTTATACAAAAGAAAAAAGTGAGGACAACCCTCTGATCCTGATCCCTTGAGCCAAGCCTGAAACACCCCCCCCCCTCCCCCACCCCGCCCCAAAAAAGAAATTCCCAAACCAGCAAAATAATCAACAAAATGATCTGAGGACCAGGAGAGGAGGGGAAAAATACAACGGAATGACACGTGGAGGAGAGAAAACAAGACCTGCTTTGTAATACACGTCTGAATAAATTAATAATCCATGTGTGTGAACATTTGTCTTCATAACCAAATATATTCTTCGATAGTGCGGCTACAGCTACTGTCTTCTCATCGGGTGATATTACGTGTAACAAGCACTTCGGATGCACTTCAGTTGAAGACGGTGACACAGGGTGAGGATGCTGTGTATTCTTAAAGCAAGTAAATACATGAAAACCCCATCAGGTACCAATAAAAGGGAAACAAAACAAAAAAAAATCATGTATATGGACAGAATAATACAGTCACTCTATTCTTTACTTTTGATACGTTTTATTTTTCCTCTTTAAAGAAAAAAAGAAATGACTGTACAGAACTAAATCTATATGCCCTAAATCAGAGTTTTCCAACTCTATACTCTTCTGTCATGGTGAGAGAGAAAAAAAAAAAACTGAAGAGGCAGAGAGAAAATAAGCCTAATAACATTAAAATCTGTAACTCGACTCAAAAATGGGAATTAAAAACCTAATTTTTCTGCTTCTTTTTCACTAAAACCAAACCCAAAACAAAAAGAAAATAAATAAGGAACTCAGCAGATCAAATCAACTGACATGATATCATGAGGAAAAAAAAAAAAAAAAAAAAAAAAAAAAAAAGGATATACATTATATAAACTCTGAAGTTGTATAGTTGCATTTCCTGAATTTTACGGTTGCCGATGATAGAAAAGTGTGATTTTAGGGCAGACGCTGTCTTATCAGTTGGCTGCCAGTCCTGTGGCCTCAGAGGAAAGCCTGGAGAAAACAGATACACACCCAGAGAGCAGGGGAGGAGAGAGAGAGAGAGAGAGAGAGAGAGAGGAAGGCATGCAATCAGACAGAACAGAGAAAACATCAATATTTACTCCACATTATTACACCATTACCATAAAAACCTCTGGAAGGAGGTCATCTGGCTTTATACACCAGGAAATGTTGTGCTCTTACAGACAACCACGTCTAGCTCAGGGGAGGTTGTATTACGAATAAAAAAAACATTTCAAATCAGCAGGTGATAAAAAAAAAAAAAACTACATCCAAATAAATTAACTAGCAAATAATTGTGTGTTAAATAATCATAAACTTAGTAAGGGTATTCAACTATTCATGGCAGCAATAAAGCTGCACAGGCTGAGCAGAACCTCTACAAAAACAGGAGCAAACAGCCGGCAAGCTCTTCTCAAAGCTGCATTACCACTAACTAGTTTAATTTCCCTTTTTTTTTTTTTTTTACTAACAGAATTTAAAAAGTTAAATAGGATTGACAGCTAGGCTCATAGGTTTTCATACCCCTGGGGAACTTAAATCTGATGTCATATTCATTTAACCAGGAAGTTTGCTTTCTGATCAGAAAAGACAAGCATTTCACAAACAGACGATATTGTTCCAAGGGGTAACATTTTTTTTTTTATATATATTTGTATTTATTTACATTTTAACAAACAAAAAAATGCCATGCTGATAACTATTTCTACCCTCCTGAATAATCAATTGAAAAGCCTTTTGGGCGTTATAGCAAACCCTCTAATTGCTCACCAACTTTTAGGACAGGTCCAGATATATTTTTCAATAAAGGGAAAACATGGGCATATTTAAAGCTTTCTAAAGGGGATGTATCATGCAAAATATACTTTTTTTTAGCCCTTAAATACATTTCTTGTGTACTTGGAGTCTCTAAGAGTGCAGAAAATGTGAACGTAGTCTCTCCAGGAGCAGCGCAGATATCTTTCTATTCTTTTTGGGGTCACATTTTTCAAGCTGTTCGGTTTTCTAGAACACGTTTTGAACAATTATGTCGCAATACTTGCTACGGTGCGGCTAAACGAGGGCATGGACGTATGGCTAAACAATTTCACTTTTGCTGCCAATATGTGGTCCAAGTTTGAGGATGATGAAGCTACGAGTGGATAAGTGAAAATGTTCAGTTGTTGGATGCATTAGCCCACATAATTCATTACGCCGTGCCGCAGCATACAACAAAAATGGCCGAAAGGGGTGGAGTGGAACGCTCTGCGACCTGGAAGGGGAGGCGGGGTGTGAAGTTCCTCATTTAGATTTAAGACCGCAACCAAAACAAGTTGCTCTCAGACGCGCCTCAGAGGTAAAAGAAAGAAAATGGCCTATGGTTTCTCATTACTGCCACCCACTGGACTGAAGGTGAACAGCAGCCTTCTGCACAACCTCCCCATTCGTCATTACGTTGATTTAAATAAATGACCCGCTGCAATGGAAATGCATCTACTTAAAAGCACCACGCTTTCATTTACCCCGGGAAACCAAATCCTCGGGCTTTCGACGGAACGGGGGCTGATGACGAGGAATTCAGACCAAAAATGTTGCAGTTCCACTTGATACAGACCATACCTTAATGATGTAAATGTGAAAAGGAAGGATTTAAAGGCATGACACGTCCCCTTTAATGTCTGAAAATTGAGATAAGTCTTTTTAAGAGCACGAAGAAGCCGAGGTAAAAGGCCACAGCTTATTCTCGTACAAGTCCATATCGACAACTTTTCACAGCAGCCAATCAAAAAGGCTTTGAGCGGGACTCCCATTGGACTCCATTGTGAGCTAAACGCCGAAGCTTTAAAGTCCCGGAGGTAGGACGCTTTTGTTCATCTTTGCCCTTCTTGAAATGGGAGGGGGACTACCCAACGTCGTTTTGGTGTCTAATTATTAGATTTTTTTCGATTTTTAATATCAACAAAACCGAAAGCATGACTATGTGGCTTTGATACCTGAGGGAGGATCTACTTTGATTTAAAAATCGCTTTTGTTTCTCTTTCCTTACGTTAGCGAACGATTTACAACGAGACAACCCTTTATGTAAACTAAGAACAGTCACTTTAAAAATAACTAAGAGTAAACTAATCCCACAAGTAGAACGTGACATCTTAAAAGGAGCCGCTACCTGAGCAGAGCTTACACAAAGAGAGAGAGAGAGAGAGATTCGGTTAAATTATTCCCTGTCCATGCTAATTTCAAAGTCCTTTAAAAATATAACGCACCCGACGTGTCACATTTTAAAGAGACAGGTAGAGTCAAGCTACAGATATTTGTTTTATAAATATGGCGTTAACCACCTCTGGCTTTGTAACAGGGGGGCTGCTTTGTGCTGTAAGCGAGGCAAATGGCGCAGCCAGATACAAAAGCAGGTGCAGGTGCAGACGACAAAGAGCACTGTCAGCACTTCAGGAGGACATGACTTATGTTTCCTTCATTAGTAAGGGGAGAGCCTTCGCCTTTTGGACTTGGAGCCCAGCTCAGAGGCAACTTTGGGCTCAGCGGGGATCGGGTGTGGGGCGTTACTGGCCCCACTGACAACGTGGAGGGCCAGGAGAGGCAGGGGCTTGAGACTGAGGAGGCTGGACACACAGGCGGGGGAGCTTGGGAGCAGGGAGTCGGTGGAGGAGGAAGAGGAGGAGGAGGAAGAGGAAGGAGGTGGCCCTGGAGCCAACAAGGACAGAGGGATGGAGGCTGTAGGGGGCGCCACACAGGAGGAAGAGGAAGAAGAGGAGGAGGAAGAGGAGAAGGAGGAGGTAGCGGCAGAGGAGGTGGTGGTGGTAGTAGTAGTAGTAGTAGTAGTGGTAGTAGTAGTAGAGGTGGAAGGAGGGCACAAGCTGGTCTGTTCAGGGTTCAAGGAGGAGGAGGAGGAGGAGGGAGGAGGTTTAGAGGACTCTACACTGTAGAAAGAGAGACAAGGAGAGAGGGACAACACAGTCGGGATGGGTCACAGGGCAGGCTGGTGAGCAATGGGTGAGGGGAGGGGGGGGGGGGGGTTCAGGGAGGAGGAGGGATGGGGTCGGGTGCGGGGGATAAAATAAAAATCACTCAGGGATGCGACCAAAACACCACGTTTTATTAGTAAAGAATGAGTTAAGCTAGGAGTAAGATGACTCATCATGTCTGTAGTGATGGATCAACGTGGGAGTAAAGGGTTAGGAAGGCTGATTGAGACGAAAACACACCGAGAAAAAAGACGGTCGGCATCAAAACTGAGCAAAGCTACTGAAGCTGATTCAGATGGATGCAGGTTTGCCGTTTGCATATACATAAAATACATAAAAATCTGTGTTTTGTTGTTTTCCTTTGCAACATTAAAAAGACAAAATGTGATCCAGCACAACAGCATGACAACAGGTACAAATGTTCATCTGTACCTTTTATTTTAAATGTTGAATTCATTTTCAGCGATGAATGACAATCTTGCACAGCTTTTTACCACTATGGGGCGGGCGTAACCCTTGTTCGCCGTATCTCACCTTGCATTGATGAGGTACTCCGCCAGGCTGATGCTGGCCGGCGAGCCTGTGATGGTCACCTGCCGGTCGGTCGATCCGTCCACCGGATTTGCGATCTTGATCTGGGCGCCGGACATTTGCCGGATCTCGTTGATCTTGGCTCCTTGGCGGCCAATGATGCATCCGATCAGCTGGTGGACAGAAAGGAAGAGAGAGACAAACGTACATCGCCGTTTTTTAATACTCCAGGCGCCACAGTTTCAACACAGGTTTTTAAAAATGCATCTTTCCACCAGTAATTCGGTGACTAGAGCATTAAAGCGTTCTGCAGGAACCAAAACTAAAGAACCAGTTGAGATTTAGTGAAGAAATATCGTTTGATAGCGGGGAAGTTTAGATGAAGTTTGCAATTCGGATACTCAGTACTCAGTATTTTAAGTGATTTTAGAGCTAGCAAATGTACTCTGAGGTCTGTTTTTTGTCACCAAAAGGTTTCACTGACACCAGAACCGTGATGATAATTTAAATATCCGAATTTAATCCATTACATTTAAATCCGAAGCCATTCTAATACAACACAGATCATATTCTTGGACACCGTAAACACATTTTTCTTTCTTCTCGGCAAACACGCGTCACAGAAATCAAGCATTTGGTGATTCAAGAAAACTCATTCCTTTTGCTGTATAGAAACTGATCAGCTGCTGATTCTGACCACCGTTTTTGGGTCAATTTAATAAGAGATTAAATTTAATTGTGTTGTTTGTGTTGCAGCAGTAAAAACTCTGATCAAAACTAATAAATCATTACACTACCTTTAAAAAAAAAAAACAGCACGTTGAACATAATACGACTGATGCGTAGCTTTTAGAAGTCAGTCCCATGTTGTGATCACAATGGTCCCAGAAACTGAGCGTTACTTTACCTAAATTACTAAAAAAAAAAAAAAAAAAAAAAAAAAAAATCAAGCCAAAAATACCCAGAATCTCACCTGGGCTTTTCATGTGCAACACCCCAGGTATCCCCCCTTACAGCTAAACTAATAACATGCTTTAGGTAAAAGTTAAGTGAAGGTCAAACTTACATCGTTAGGAATGGTCATCTCATGGGAACTGGTCTGAGCAGAAGCATCTATCCCTGACAAGAAAAACACGTAAGCAAAACCAGCAACAACATACGAACGCAGGGGCACGAATTAGCTTCAACTGCAGCTCTGACCGACATCCAAAGCAGTATCACGGCTTCAGAGGTGAAATTTGACAGAAAATGAACTAGCCTGGTAAAGCGCTTCTGTTTTTTGTCCTTTTGACAACATCTAAGTACAACACCACTGTTATTACTACTACAACTACTACTAATAATAATAATATTACAGATTTTAATAAAGTAAATTCCAATGCTCTTAGATAAGCATTTATTTTTTATGCAGACAATATTTTTGTTATACAATATATATTTTGCACTGCCAACATTGCTGAACTTTTACAATCCATTTAAATTTAAAAGTACACAACTGAACATTTACTGTATTTTGGCACCATTATTATGTTGTGCAGCCAACATTGAACTTTTCAAATTAATGCCTTTTTGCACCATTATTTTTGCACCATAAACATGGTGGAACATCTTTCTCCTGCACTGTTACATTCTTATCACTACTGCACTTTATATTATGTTATTTTATTTCAATTGCAATCTAATTACATTGTCGTAAGCTGTATGCAACAGAATTTCGTTTTGTATGCACTCTGCACATACAAAATGACAATAAAGTTTGTCTAAGTCTAAGATGAGGAATAAAGTCTGGAAGAACAAACAGCCCTCTATATTGTTTTTCCAGACATCAGACTTGACCAATACTTGAATCACATACCATATTTTTATTTTATTTATTTATAGACTCTGTTTTTAGGGGACCTATGTAATCTTTTTCTTTCAAAAAGCTGCACGGAAATCTAATTTCTATGTCAATAAATGGACACTGGAGTACGCCAGGCCTTTTTTTAAAATGCTACAATCCGTTGTTTTCCAGTGAAAGGTGACGCCCTCAACACTTCTGTGAATGTGACAGCGACATTGTCAATGGGAAAACGTTTGAGTCGGATCAGCCGGGACGGTGCCGTGAAAGCCCACAGGCCTCGCTGTGCCGCATACCAGTGAATCCCTGGTTGCCTGGTGCAATAGGGAACGGGCTCTGCTGCATAGCCAGCTGGTGAAGCTTGGTGAGCTGTGGAGAAATAGCAGCAGAGGAAGACTGTGAGAGTGAGAGGAGGAGGCGGGGAGAGAAGAAACAGAGGAAATGGGAAAAAAACACAGGAAGAGGGGGGGGAAAAAACAGAGCACATAAAAATCACAATCAGTACAGACGGCTACACAAAGAAGCGCAAACAAAGAAAAACTGATCTTTAGATGGCTTATTTCTCTCTCTGAGCTCCCTCTATGTACCTATGAGTCTGCCTACGTGGGAAAACCTAATGTCATTTCCTTTCTAGTGAGGCTCCACCCCTCGATAAACTTTTCCTGCCTTCCCTGGGGTCCAAACAAAGCCACAACGCACACGAAAAGGAGCGCTCCCTACGGAGGGGATTTCCTAACCAAAACAAGACCCCAACATGACCCGGGACTGAATTTAGCTCCAAAAGAGCTGAGGGGAAACTTTTACGTTGCATCTAAAAACACATCACAGGTTTAACAATCAGTAACCGTTGAACAGTGATCAAATATATTTAGGTAAGTATTTGAACTGTTAAAAGGTTCCCATCTGATATATTTTGGTCTGATTGCGACTCTGGATAGAGGAGGAGATATAAAGCTGCTCCAGGCTCTACTGGCAATCAGTAAAAAAATAACAACAAGAAAATGGTTAAATCCAGCCCCCACCCAACATTAGAAGATTGATTTAGCATTGTTATATATATATATATATATATATATATATATATATATATATATATATATATATATATATATATATATATATATATATATATATATATATATGAAAAGTTAACATTTTCTTTAAGAACCCTTTTATCCCACTTTCAAAGTGATTTTATATAATTTTTGGATCCTAACTATATCAAGGCTCTGTATTGACCTGAAATTGGAAAATAAAATTTGTTTTTCTCACCGAATATGTAAATGGTACCTTGGTACCTCCCAGTTAACGCTACCATGTTGTATTTTTTTTGTATGTAAAAATCAAGAAAAGCACTCATTTGTGTGTCAAAACAGATTGTAATGTTTTTCATCCTTTTCAATAAAATATGAATGTGACAAAAAGTTCCCATCAGAGATTAAGACTAATCATCACAGAACCTGACCAAACCTTTCTATAAAAAAATAAATATAAAAAGCATTGATTGTATGCAGTAAAAGGAGGCCAGAGGACAAGGTAACAAAAGGAAAAGACAGAACAGTGTGCTTATCCAGGACAGACCAATAAATGAGACAATGCTGCACAGAGAGGAGAAACAGGGAGGAGTGAGCAGCAGGGACAGATCATTATTCATGGACCAGTGGAGAGTCTGGACAAACAAACAACAAATGTCAATTCAACTTGCTTCTGACAAAGCAGATACTGACAAAAGTCAAGACTCTGCTCTAAATGATTGATCTAAAAAAAAATTAATTAAGTATAAACAAAGCAACATTAAAGGTGCATTGCGCAAGTTTTGAAGTCAATTATTATTTATTTCCTTTCCCATATATGCCCTTACAATTGCCTGACGTGTAAAATTTGTTATCTTCTATTTACCGTAGCTGCGTCTAGTGGCCCCATTAGTCAGTTTAAGAGGCAGATTCTGGTCGAATCCTCTGGGCACTTTCGTCCAAACGGTTCGAACTGTTGTTCAATTGTTACTTTGTCGAGTCTCCGTTGTCACTGAGGCATTAGAGAACACCGACTGTTTTAGAGATGGACCACAAAAGACCAGCAACAATAAAAAGTAAATAACGGGGCAGTTTTCAAGCTATGGAGGGAGATCCGTTCTGCCCTGGTTGGCCCTCTTTTTGCTAAAAATATAAGATGCTGTAAGATGCTGTGACAGAGATCTTTTATTTCTGACAAAATTTGTATCTTCTTCGCCTGGAGCGCAAATCCAATCAACTCTGCCTCATTTCTACTTGCAAACAACTATTTGATAACAATCCGCGGCGTTCATGCGCTGGTTCGGTCGTCTATCTCTGCGCTACTGGCGACTTAGGGGAGCCGTGATTCCCTTTCCACTTCAGTCGTACAGACGGCTGCGGCTGGCTCATTCTGGCTGCAAACCCCCGCCAAGAAGCTTAGACCTGCAGACGAAGACAGAGGACAGCGGACTCACAGACGACGCCGTCTGTGAGACTGAAGAAGTGGGAAGGCAATCACGGCTTCCTCACGTTACTGGAGAACAAATGGTGCTTTCACGGTGAAGTCGGCAATAAAACATGAAGAAGAAAAAAAAAAGACGAGTAGTTGCTTTTTTGAAAATGAATAAATCGGTGGAGCAGAGGTCTGAAAAGGCGCCGATAACAGCGCTGCTGTGAGAGAGAGCATCAGCCTCCTTACATATATTTTAAAATATTTCTATATAATATTATATAACAAAATAATATTTCTAACTTTCTTACCTCAGAAGACATTACACCTCTAAATAAATAAAAAAAAATACGTGAAGTCCTAACGGTTAGCTTTATTTTTCTCCCATGTCGCTACACTGGCGTTATTACAACTTGCCGCCAGAGGGGGCAGACGTGAGCAAGAATCCTGGAACTTGTGCAATGCACCTTTAAGGGTATATTTAACTGTAGTTACATGTAGGTAAAACACTGCATGGGTAGGTGGGTGATTCCTTATTCTGGGAGACGACAGCTGTAATTATGAGTGGGAGTGGAAGCATGGGGGGGGGGGGGGGGGGTGGGGGGTGGAAAACATGTTCCTACTGCACTTACATCTGGCTGTGGGATCGCGTGCTGTCCTTGTACAGCATAGGCCTGAAAGATACGGAAACAAATGCTTTCATAGGCCTCACGTCTGGTTTGATTGGTTAACTTACTTCTCCAGGTCCGTCACCAATAGATCAAAAAGTCAACTTGATGATACTCAGATAAATATAAAACATGCACTACTTGTCCAAAGTCTCCACATTTCTGAGAGTGAAGAAGTCTTTTTTTGTTACGGTACATCAGAATAAGGGGGTGTGGGGCGGGGATCCAAACAGGAGATCGTTATAAAGAACACAACACAGTATTTAGTAAGTTTAAAGACTAATGTTATGAGAATGAGCACCAGAGAGTGATTTAGGTCTAGACCAAGATGAAAGGGAAACGAGTAACAAATCTGTTAACTTAGAACTAAAGAGGAAACAGGGTGGGGGGGGGGGGGTTAAAGTCTTTACGATGAAAGAAAAAACATTTAAGGAAAAACAAGTCTTCATCTACAGCTTTCCTTGTGCTCCAAGTTTTCAGTAAATCATTCATCAGTTTTATCAAGATGAACACAAACTGAAGGACCTCTTTAAGATAAACAGGATGTGAGCTCCTCCAAAGTCACAAACCACATTTAAATTCATATGATTCTTAGTCATTTCATATTTACTGTGTTTTTATGAAAAATCATCAGCAGACAGAAACATATTTTAAATAACGGTTCCCAATAACCCCAAATCTTTTTAGTAGTCGACATAAGGAGGGCATAAAATCCTCTATAAATGAGCCCTGCATCCATCAGAAAAGTCGTGTGTACCTGTCCGCCTGCAAAGATGACGGGTGATCCCGAAGGCTTGGGTCGGTAGGGGATGGTGACCCCCTTAGGGGGAGACTGTACGGGGGGAAAGGTAAGTTTTATTACAGTATCAACAGCATTATTCAACATAATGTTAAAAGCATTATGATGACAAACAAAACATTCAGGCAATACAAATTCTGACTATTCCTGATCCTGCAAGTCATCCTTAAAGATCCTATCAGAGCACAGCAGCTCAGTGTCTCTGCACCATTTGTTTGCATGAGCCTGTCACCAGTACCAAGGTTTATAAAAGCTACAAGTTTTGAAGCGCTTAAACTTGACCTGATACTAATCCTACGGTTTGAGTCTGAAGCCAGGGAAGGTGCCGGAGTGATTGCAGTTTTATCCGGCTGTATGGAGCAATGCATTGCTGCATTTCCTACCCATTATTGCACACTGGGTAGAAAAAAAACTACTACTGCTTTTACTGTGTTTGTAATTCAAGGCAACGTGAAAGCCACAATGTGGAAACTAAAGAGAAAGTAGCTGACAGTAGGCTGGATGAGGACACTAAACAACCGGCTTGCTACGATATCAGCTTTTTATTCCTTCATTGTTACTCTATAAAAGAGCAGAAGAGTAAAAAGCTAGAGCATTCTGCACAATAAGCATTTCCTCGAAAGCCAATACAAAATTTAGCAACTGTTTATCCTTAATGTTTGCATAAAGTCAATCTGCAAAAATTCAAATGAAAAAAAAAAGCTAGATAATTAGAGCGGTACTAATTGACAAATTATTGCAACAGCATTAGATTTGTGTTTAAACATTGTGAAATCGCTGTTATTTTCCTGACAGTTATCACACTGAGAATCTCGTACTGGTTCGAGCTGACATAGCAACACTGCAAAAAAGAACTAAAAGTAAGTAACATTTTTATTGAAATTTGTGTATTTTACCTTGATTTGAGCAGTTAGATAACTCTATTTGCCAATGGAATTAGTATATTTACCCCTAAAATAAGATAGTTAGATACCTTGCACCTGAAATAAGATAATGGAGATTAATTGTTCCTATTTTTAGTGCCAAAAATCTTATCCCATTGGCAAATACTCTTATTTACCTGCTTAAATCAAGGAATAATACACTAATTTCAATACATTTTTACTTACTTTTGGTTCCCTTTTTGCAGTGAACGAGTGCGCCTTCGTCATAACCCACTCACCTCAAGCATGACCACGCAGATCTGCTTAACGCACTCAATTATCGACTGTGGAGTTCCAGCGATGGTGATGGCACGCTCTGTGGAGTTGGGAAGCATGTCTCCTGCCACTTGTACCTGAGCACCGGTAGACTTGAACGCACAAGAGGGGGCGAAAATGACATTAATGTGGAATTTACACAAGAAGCGCAACCTGTAAAAGGGGAACAATGGTTTTGCCGTTTTTCATTTTAGGGCGTACCTCTCGAATTTCCTTGATCTTGCAGCCACCTTTCCCAATGAGTGAGCCACACTGGCTGGCAGGCACTACGATGCGTAGGGTCACTGGGGGCTTGCTGGTGGCTGTGCTGTTCGTCATTGAGCTGCTGATATCCTGGTACGAAACATAAAAAAAAAAAAAAGTTATTCCATCTCGAAACTGACTTGGTCCGCCGTTGAGCTGTAATAACCAAAGCCTACCTCTTCCAGCTTCTCTATGATCATGGAGAACGCTTTAAAGATGGCCGTCGTCGGGCCTGCCAAAGTGATGATCCGTTCAGGGCAATTGCCTTCGGAGATGTTGATTCGAGCGCCACTCTAGAAACAGAAAACAAGCACAGACATTAGCGAAAGCCTTCAGAGCCCCTTGAATAAAAAAAAAAAAAAAAAAAAGAGGACCGACTGTGAGGTGATCTACTAATAACACGACTTGTACAATGAAAGAAACACACTAAGCTTTAAAGAC
This sequence comes from Fundulus heteroclitus, assembly GCF_011125445.2. Classification (NCBI taxonomy): domain Eukaryota; kingdom Metazoa; phylum Chordata; class Actinopteri; order Cyprinodontiformes; family Fundulidae; genus Fundulus; species Fundulus heteroclitus. The sequence continues at coordinate 15,509,494 of NC_046380.1, read as the reverse complement.
CTCACCTCTTCTCTCATCTTCTTCACAGATTCACCTTTCTGTGTGCAGAGAATCGGACATGTTTAATATTTAAAAATAGAAAACCAAAATAACAGTAGAAGAACAATCTTACCTTTCCGATTATGCTTCCAACCTCCTGCCATAAAAAATAAAAAAATCATATTAATAAAATATTTTAGGACAGATGAGTTTTAATTCATCAAGACAATACAAGTGTGTTTATAAGCTTTTAACTATAGAAGAATTGGAGCTTAATGATAACCTCTAAAGATAAATAAAAAACTTTATGTCCAGGTTTCAGAGCCAGCAGGCAACATGGGATTTCACAGTCCAAGTGTTAAAAACCAGCACTAGCTAGAGTTAGCATCTGATGCACCGTGATTTATCACCAAAACCAGTTCAACGCTCGAGCCAAGACTAGCAGGATTATTCGACATTAAAGGAAAAGCTGCAGTGAAACACATTTAGGGATTTTGGAGTAAAACATTGATTCATGTACATTTCTGATGTGTCGGTGAGAGCCAGTTTGAGCTTGACATAATGTATATATATAGTTGTAAATAACTTAATAGATCTCAGGAAATTACGTCTACTTTGCTTAAAAAAAACAAAACGTTTCTCTTAAAACAACGTAATTTAGCACAGCCTGAGTGGAGTGACGTTTTCAGCTTTAAAATCCGTCCTCAGCAGGCTACAGCAAAACTCACAACATGGAGCGTGTGTGGCGCTATGCTGTTGTCAGAAAGGCCCAGATGGCCTGGGGACAAATGCCAGGAAATGCCTCAGGCTGTGAATTATGAAGCATGGGATGGTGAGAAAATGGGGGGAAAAAATGGAAAAGCGAGTACAAGCTATAACAATCCAGAGACAAAACATGGGTATTACATGGGTCTGTACATCTTATCAGCATCCTTCAATGAAAAAAAGCACAAGGTAGATTTTATTAGAGATGCACCAATCAGAACTTTACTGCACTTGACCAACTTCTGATTTGTTCTTTTTTTTATCCTAAGGACCACAAATATTTCCTTTTATAGTCCCACCAAGGGGAAATTTCTCAAACACATTAACACATAGAATAAGAAAAATTAGGAAGCAGTAGTTTTAATCCAACAGAAAGCACAGGCCCCTAATCTCCCGTAATTTTTTTATTGATCTAACAAAAAAAATGCATCAGGAGCACAGTGTACTGATCGATGCGTGTAAAGACTAAAAACAGTGGAAGATCTAAGCTTTGATACATTTAATGAGTGTAGAAAAAATATAACTTAGACTTTTTTCCAATTTCCGATCTGCTGGTCAGCAGTTAGGGCTGACGAAAGGAAAATTTCAGTCTCTGGAGAATTGATTGGTGCATCTCAAAACTGGATTCAATAAAAGAGTCTTCTTAGAAAGCCCAGCATAAACACTAGAAGGATCCACGTAAATCAGAGCTGAAGAGAATTTCTTTCAATAAAATCAGCACTATAAAAGCGCTAAAAAAGGTGCCTTGCTTTTGTGCCCCCTGGCCTTAACAAAAAATATATTGCCTAAATTGTTCCTCTTCAATTTCTCCAATTGTGAGGGGTTTTTTTTGGATTCTTGTAGCAATCACTGATGTATTTCTAAAACACATTTAGGTAAAACATTCTCCATTGAAAACCCTTAAAAACATCACGCTTTACGCAGAGAAGCCCAAAGTCAGCCTTTCCCTGTTCTCTTAAGATGCTGCTTTCTCTAATCCCAGTTCTAGTCCTTTCCGGTTCATTCATCATAGACAACATCAGGTCCAGAAATAAAACACCTAACTGTATGAGACTGCCTACGCGAGCAGCTGCGGAGTGACCTCACCTTGCCGTGCATGAGCAGCCTTATGGTAAGGGTGACATTGAGTCCGCCTTCAATCACTCCGGAGTCCATGACTGCAACAGTAGTGGTCCGTACAGAACTGGGGGTCTTTGGTCACAGAGGTGGATCTGAGGGGTATCAATTATAATAATAATAAAAAAAAAACATTAGGCATCTGGATGAAAAGGAAAATGTAAGATATAAAATTGCCATATCACGGCACATATATGTTAAATTTGCTAAACAGACAAGACATTGTAGTTTTGCTTCATATAGATACTTTTATTAAAAACTCATAAATCTATAAGTGGCAACTTGCAGCTGGAATAGTTGTCTTGCAACTAAGGTTGTGGGTTCAATTCCTGGTTTCCTTACCCATGTCACTCCTTGATGTGCCCTAGAGCAAGGCGCTTAACCCCAAAGTCACCTACCGATCTTTTGATATGTTTATGCTTTAGAACAGTGGTTCCCAATCCTGGTCCTCAACTACCCCTATCCTGTTTTAGGTGTCTCCTCGCTGACACACACACCTGACTCAAATGAACAGGTGATTAAGAGGCGGCTGCAGCCATGGATGGAGTCACATCTAGAACATGCAGGGCAGGGGTACTGAGGACCAGGGTTGGGAACCACTGCTTTATAGAGAGTGGGTAAATGTGGCCATAGTGTAAAGCGCTTTGAATGGTCAGTGTGACTAGAACAGCGCTATATAAACCCATTTATATTAAATACCATTTAATCAACTGATTAAACAGTAATCAGGCAAACGGTCGTACACAATTACATAATTGGTTCACACATCGCTACTGAAAACGTTTATTATATAGGAGACGAGAGATTTAAAAAAAAAAAAAAAAAAAAATCCGTAGGTTGGATGTAGTCTTTTTAAACATTTGAACGCTGATCCATATCACCAGCTTCCTGGGAAGTGATCTATACTAAATCCATTCCTTCCAGAGGTGAAATTACCTATGGCGACGATGTTCGTTAGCTTCGTTACCAAGTTTACTAAGATGCCCTGTTCTTGTCTAAGGGCTCGTCGGGACGAGTTGGTGATTTGTAACGAACACATCATATGCAATTGTTTTAAAGCGAAGGCGTTAACTGCTTGTTTTGAAGATCCCGTTCAAAGTGAGATTTAAAATATTTTAAAAAGGTAGACGAAAGTCTCTTAGCCCTCTATTAGCCGTGCTAGGAAAATGAATGAAGCATGCGTGCGCTTGCTAGCATACATAGCCTGTTAGCTTAATTCGCCAACATTACTAAGACAGTATAATCACAAAGAGGATGAGTTTGAATTGCATTTCCGTTATCTCTTCGGCAAACCTGCTCAGTAAAGTGTGGAAATAATTGTCTGAAAGCGGCACAGAGGGACTCTTTGTTGTAGTTCTTTAAAGTAAGCTAGGCTAAGCTAAGCTAGCCACATCACTCCGAACGCAGATTGCGTGCTCATCGTCCTCGCGCGGCCTATTTAGCACGCTGCACGGGCGCGATTTGTTTCCGCTACTTCTGATTTTAACAAATGCGTTAGAAAATAAAGACACATCGGCGAAATCTCACCTTGTTTGAGCGCTGCTGGCTGACCGGGGGGAGGGTTGGGGTTGTAAGGGTAGAAGGGGAGAGGTTCGGGAGGGTAAAAACCCGGGGGAGAGTTTAAAAAGGACTCGGGGAAGAGGGAAGAGTGATGCGAGATCGAGCTCCACTCCTTTACACAAAGACAACAAAACTGTAACCTTTGAACTGCCACCCTTCACCCATCACAAACCCTCACCACCGCCACCCTGGAGGTTGACGTGAAGATGCTCCAGAAACATATACGCGTCATGTTGCCGTAGTTAAAACAACAGTTACACTTTAAACAAAATTTTGTTTTTGTTTGTTTGTTAAAAAAATAATGCATAATGAAAATGTCCGTGATTAAACGCACATTTGCAATCAGCACATTCAATTGAAGATTTATTTTTAAAATTAGATCAAAATGAGCAAATCTTAGTCAGGGTTTGACAGTTATTAAATAAGATATTTAAAATTTAAAGACCCACTAGTGGGCATGATACTTACTGCAACAATTAGCCTGCCTTACGAAAACAAGTTTTTACACTAACGATGACCTTTGTCATATTTTGTCAAGTTCCAGCCACAAAGTTTAAGGTATTTTTATTTGTATGTGTTTTGTATTGACTAAAATGTATTATTTATTTATTTTTAAACTAAATACAGTTCACTCTAGATGTCTGTAATTTGATTGCAGTATAAATACAATGTTTTATAAAAGAACATTAGTAAGCAAACATTTCTAAAGATCACAAAAAAAACTCCAAACATAGAGTTTAAAGTATCCTTACATTATGAATAAATTTCCCGAGGATTGCGCATCTCCCAGAGAGCTAAACAGTCTATTATCTGTAATGGAAAGAGTACGACCCACCTGCAAACCTAACAAGATATGATTGTCCACCTAAACTGAGACTGGACGATAAGAGAATTGGTCAGAGAAGGAGGAGTTGTAGATAGAGAGCCACAACTCAGTTGGGAGAATACGTATGTTGACAGGACAGACATAACTTGCGTTGTCCACCTTTTGACCTACATGCAAATCACTATGTGTGGAGCAAAACTAAACTGCACATTGTCCTGGACACATCGTGCCCACACTGAAACATGGCGGTAATGGTATCATGGTGTGGGGAGTCTTTTCTTCAGCAAACAAAGGGAAGCTAGCCAGAGTGAATGTGAGGATGGAGGCAGCTAAATAAAAATCAGAATCAGTTTTATTTGCCATTAGTTTGTGCGCAAAAAACAAGGAACTTGACTTTGGTTTCACTTTCCTCACAGTGAAGACATTTTAAATGTAAATATATGAGAAGGAAAATATTTTTGTTAATGTGTTTATTCCGTTTTTTTTTTAAGAGAATGCCATGAGTGAAGTATGGAGGGCATCCCTCCTGCCGTCTTGGATATTCAAGCCGAGCAACATAGTACTGCAAAGAAAAAATGTTAGAGGCAGCAAAAGACTTCAGAGTGGGGCAGATATTCACCTTTCAGCAGGACAAGAGCCCTAAACATTCTGCCAAAAGCTCCAACGAACTGCCTGACAATCTGTGGCAAGATTTGAAAGTCGATGCTCACAGATGCCTTCCGTCTAATCTGGCTGCATTTATTTCGCAAATTGGCAAAAAACCTCAATCTGTAGTTGTGCAAAGCTGGTAGAGACGTACGCCAAAAGACTTGCAGCTGTTATTACAGCGATTGGTGGCTCTACAAAGAATTGACTCCAGAAAGCTGAATATACAGTATTGGCATGCCACAATTTTCAGATTTATATTTTTAATTCAACTTTAAACACATCCAGAATGTCGTCTTGGTCTGTCACATAAATCTACAAAAATACATGGACGTTTGTGATTGTAACATAAAACATGAAGCGATGTAAATACCTTTGCAAGGCACTCTAAACACCCTAGAAAAGGCAGTTTATCCAATTATGTAGAAATATTTAAAAAAAATATATTTTAATAAGTTATAAATGTAAATGGAAGGAATAGATTTTGTTGTGTCAATGCTCAGCATAACATGTAAACTGTATCCTAACAGTGATATACTACTGTAACAAAACAAATGACCAAAACTATTATGATGTATCAATCTACAAATTTAAGTAAAAGACAACTTTCTGTCTCTGTTGTGACAACAAATAACATCAAACAGCAACAGTAAATTGATCCAAACAGCAAAACATATACCCCCCCCCCCCCCCCATGCAAAACTGAAATAACCTGGTGCACACAATTTAATGTCATAAATTCCCCAGAAGTGACATTATGACATCTTGTACTTGTGCATTTAATAAGTTAAGTGAGTCGCATTTTTGGAAGCAGCGTTCACTGAAAGCTGGAGCTCTCCATCTGAGAAAGGGGGTCTCTGAAATCCCTCACCCCTACTTGCTTAATCTGAGTCACTGCTGCTGCTGGAGGACTGTAAAGGAAAAAAAAATAGCGTGCATAAATATTTTAACAAACACAAACAACGCATTTTTTATTTGACAGAGAAATAAATCTAATAAATTAGAAACTATTAACAGTTACATACTATTTAAACAGGGGCATGGGTTCAAAACCTAGAACTAGCAAAGGTCATAGGCAGGTCAAATTAAGCATTAATGGGTAAATAAATTAGATTAACCAACTAGGTGAACAGTATAATTTCACTTAAAGCTGGCCTTTTTTCTAACAATACACCTCAAGTTTCATAATACCAGGATGCCATCAAACTTATTGGAGAGTTATGCTCTTCTAAAAAAACAAGACTTGGCATAAATGTTATTTGAAAATTCACTGCATAAATGGAGTCTTTTGATTTGCAGCAAACTAAAGTTGTTTATTCACGACTGAATTTCTATTTCCTTTTGGGTTAACAATGGATGTTCCCAGACTAACCTGTCATAGCATTATTATCTAAGCCAAAACAATATCATTATTTTAATTTACTCATACCCCCATTTAATCTCTGAGTTTAACCAAGCCTCACCTTGCCATATTTGTAGTGACCATTCATGCGATATTTGTGAGCCTTTTTCATCTTTTTCCTCATCTTCTTATTTGCTTTATGTTCTAATAATCCAATCCCTGCTGCCATCCCTCCAGCCAATAATCCAGCCACAGGGTTAAACCCATGATTGTGATGATGATAATGATGACCTTTGTGGTGGCCATGAAAGAAACCTTTTGGTGAGTGCAGGAATGGACCTGGATGAACACCTCTGTGATGGAATGGATTTCCTACAGGATACATGGGACATGCATGAGGTCCAGGAGCTCCATGAGGCATCACCCCTGGAGCCCCATGGGGAATCATAGCTGGGTTCATGGGAGCTGGGTAGTGGACTGCAGGATATTGGCCTGCAGGATACTGGGCTCCAGGATACTGGGCCCCAGGATACTGGCCTCCAGGATACTGGCCCCCAGAATACCCAGGATATGGACCCTGAGGGTAGGCTCCAGGTCCAGGGGTGGTAAAATGTGGAGCACTGTAACCAGGAGGGAAAGCAAGATTTTCTTGACCCATTGGAGGGGCAGGAGGACCTAACACAGAAAAGAAGCACAATTACACACCTACTACTCCATAAAAGTGATTATATAATAAAATGTAGTAAAGGCTTGGTGTGTGTACCTTGATTTGGCCACATAGCTTGTGTATTAGCGTGTTCAGATGATAAATAAGTCTCAGAAAAATGTCCTGGAAAAACAGAAAATATATGGATTTCAGAATTTGACAAAATCCAAAAGTGAAGATTGGTACTTTTCAACACCTCTCTCTTATTTTACAAACATATTAAGCGACGGAGCTTATTAAAAACTACTTATTTAATTTTCTAAGTTAAAACAACTAATTTATTAGGTCATCGAGCAGTTTGTAACAAAGAGAAAATCTAGCAAAATAAGAGAGAAAAGCAGCGAACACGATTTTAAAGAGCTACGAGCTGCCAGCTAATCAAGACTGGTTGAAACAAGCTGACAGTTTGCCATCAGAACTGCTTTGATTGAAATGAATGTTACCTAGTTATAAGCATATATACAGGTGGATCTCAAAAATATTATTTATTCCAGCAATATAATTTCATAAGTGAAAATGATTAATCAGAAAGTGTTGTACTTTAAGTGTTTATTTCTATAAAGCTTGATTATTATGACTAGCAGTTGTGGAAACCATAATAAACTAGTTCTTAATGCAGCAGTCTGTGACCTGCACAGTTATGGGGAATACTTCTAATTTTATAGATGTCCAAGTTATGCTACTCTCCATAAGTAAGTAAAGCCATAAAAAGGTCATTATTGAAGAAAATGGCTGTTCACAGATTCCTGTATCCAAACATCTTTGTGAAAGTTAAGTGGAAGGACAAAATGTAACAGAAAAGGGTTCACAGAAAACAGTGATAAAACCAGCTTTGACAGATTGTGAAGCCTTGCCTGCGCTGAGAAAAAAAAGGACTGGATTGTTGCTCAGTGGTACAATACCTCCTTTCTCATGAGCATAAAATGTACTATTCATGGGCATAGTTTTAATTAATTAATTAAATTTAACTAAATGTTAAAAATGCCTTCCCCTGATGAGTGACAGCACCTAATTATCCTCCTAAACAAACGAAAGGCATGACCACTTTACACTTCATAATGAAGATATTGCTGTTTTAAAAATGTAAATAATAATAATAATAATATGGCTTCTAAATTTAACTCAAGCGTGTTAACCCACACATATAAACTATTTGAAAGCACAATTGTTTCATTAAGTCACAATCAGTGTTCAAACTCTTTAACAGCCAGCATTTTCTCCATTCACCACAGTTTTACTAAAACAAACACCAAACAAAAACAAAAAACAATCTTGAAATAGTTTCAGTCTAACAATATTTCACATAACAGCAAAGCTCCCGTGTCTGGAAACATTAGTTTGCAGGTTTACCTGAGAATGTTGCCTCTGTTCTCGGAGCGTCTTGTTTGTCTTCCGTGTTGAAGGTGCATTAAAATGCAACAGGAAGCCACGCCCCCTTAAAGGTACGTTGCGTACGTAACGGCAACAATGCCGCAGCTGACACGGAATGAAAGTTGAAGAACTTGTTCTGGTTTTTCGACAGCAGTTGCTAAAGAACACCGTCGAGGATGTTTCCACAGGGAGGGGAAATGAGGAGATAATGCTGAAACACCCTTGACTTGTACCTGTGTGTTCAAGAATGTCATGGACATGACGTCATGGACCCACTGTGTCATAGAAATGCACAGACTCACATGCGTTATAAAATAACACAATCTAACCCATGTGCCAGATTAAGAAATACTTTTGGGGGGGGGGGGGGGGGGGGGGGGGGAGAACCGTAGAATGAGAATACAATTTAACTTGCTCAGCTGAAAAAGAAGTATAAAAAATTTTCAAAAAGAGAAAGAAATACCTATTAAGACAGTCTTAACAGTCTTTTAGTGGTTGTATACTTTTATAGTCAAAAGTAAAAATACTTCATGCAGATCTAATTACTTTTTTATTAAAAAAACCCTAATTGTTTGATATATTAGGTAAAATTAAAGACTGCTGTGCTTGTGTCTTTGACTGAGTCATACCCGTATGACAATGAGTCAGCAAGTCCGAACACAGTAATAGAGGAAAAACTAAATATATATATTTAATCGGTGACTTTATCAATGATGGGTTTGCACTTGTCTTTGTATTATGGACAAATTATAACACAAAAACTTTAACATAACTTAATTTAAACTAAATAGAGGTTCTATTTTTTATTAACGATAGCAAAAGGAAAAAAGAACACAGGCAAATTATGTGAACCCCAGCTAACCCCACAGCTAAATTTAAAACTATTTTAACATTGTTGCGAACCTTTTAGCATCAAATAACAGAATATTCTATAACACACCTACAGTGGAAATAAAAGATTTACACACCCCTACAGGAATGTTTTGATGCAACACAACAATATATATCACAGGACAAAGAGGAAAACTCTTAGGGATAAAGGTAATGAGTGACTAATCTGTCCACAACACAGTGCTCATGTGATACAGGAATTCAGCACCAACAATGTGCTTGGAGTTACTTCTTTCATCGATTAGCAAACACAGTCAATACTTTCCAGCTCAGGTCATAAAGAAAATTAAAACCGCAAGCGGTGATGATCGGCCCTCGCAGCAAAGCGCCGCTCTGGCCTATTGGCCACCGCTGGGATTTGCGCACCACCGGCCGGCCGCCACCGCAGATGCTGTCACGCATTTTGCCCGCCCGTCCACTGGGCGATTCACACGAACGTGTTCGGCAGCGCTCCCCCACGACTCACAAAAAATCTGGTGCAGATCGCTCGATGCAGCGAGGAGATACAGCCGTTGAATAATGATAATGCATTTGGCCACCGGACTGGACTAAATCGTTCAGCGGGCTGGATTCGGCCCGCGGGCCGTAGCATTGACACCCCTGGTTTAAACATTAGTATACAAATTTAATCAAAGGTATCTTACTAGCTGTTAATCCAGCTTCATGTGAAAAGTTAACAAAACCTTTTTAGTTATTTAAAGTTAATTATTTCATGTGTTTAAGGGTTTCGTTTCTTGCATTAAGACAGCTTTTATGAAAGTTTGACAGTTAAATTGGTGGATACACACCCAAAAGTAATAATGTAAAATTAACACTTTAGCAATTGGAATATTGCTAAAGTAACACGTTAGCAATATTCCACATGTGTATGTTGTGTACAAACTTTAGTAATTTCTAACAGACCACTTCACTCTCAGAAAGCAGGTCTGCTGGTGGTTCCTAAAGTCTGTAAAACCAGAATGGTAGGCAGATCCTTTAGCTATCATGCTCCTCTCCAGTGGAACCAACTCCCAGTTTTGGTCCGTGACGCAGACACCCTGTCTACTTTTAAGACTAATCCTAAAACTTTCCTTTTTCCATCCATCCATCGTCTTTCGCTTATCCGGGGTCAGGTCGCGGGGGTAGCAGCTTCAAGAGGGAGGCCCAGACCTTCCTCTCCCCAGCCACTTGGGCCACTTCCTCCGGGGGAATCCCAAAGCGTTCCCAGGCCAGCAGAGTCTCTCCAGCGTGTCCTGGGTCTTCCCCTGGGCCTCCTCCCAGGGGGACATGCCCAGAACACCTCACCAGGGAGGCGTCCAGGAGGCATCCTGATCAGATGCCCGAGCCACCTCAACTGGCTCCTCTCCACGTGGAGGAGCAGCGGCTCTACTCTGAGTCCTCCCCGGATGACTGAGCTCCTCACCCTATCTCTAAGGAAGAGCCCAGACACACTACGGAGAAAACTCATTTCAGCCGCTTGTATCCAGGATCTCGTTCTTTCGGTCACGACCCAAAGCTCGTGACCATAGATGAGGGTAGGAACGTAGATCTACTGGTAAATCGAGAGCTTGGCCTTTTGGCTCAGCTCTCTCTTCACCACAACGGACCGGTACAGCGCCCGGTTCACAGCAGACGTCGCACCAATCCGCCTGTCGATCTCCCGCTCCATCTTCCCCTCATTCGTGAACAAGACCCCAAGATACTTGAACTCCTCCACTAGAAGCTGGCTCTTGGGACTTTCCTTTTTGACAAAGCTTATAGTTAGAGTGGTTCATGTTACCCTGAGCTACCTCTATAGTTATACTGCTATAGGCTTAGGCTGCTGAAGGACATCAGGGTCTATTGTTCTTCGATTTTGCATGACTGTTGTCATTTCAGCTTTTAACTTTTTGTTTTTTCTATTTTTTCTTCATAGTAGGTACACCTGGTCTGGCGTTCTGTTAGCTGTGACATCATCCAGGGAAGACAGATCACCTGTTATTACCATCTAATGTAAAACAGATTACTGGATCAATGTGTGCTTCTGTGCTTTTTTGTCTGTCTTGTTGTGTCTCTTCTCTGTCTTTTGTAACCCCCAGTCGGTCAAAGCAGATTACCGTTCATACTGAGCCCGGTTCTGCTGGAGGTTTTTCCTTCCTGTTAATGGGGAGTTTTTCCTTCTGCTGTCACTTCATGCTTGATCAGTATGAGGGATTGCTGCAAAGCCATGTACAATGCAAACGACTCTCCCTGTGGCTCTACGCTTCTTCAGGAGTGAATGCTGCTTGTTACGACTTTGATGCAATCAACTGGTTCCCTTATATAGGAATTTCTTTTACCAATCTGGATAATCTGACTTAATACGTATAATCTGATTGATTTTGACATTGTAAACTGCCTTTAGATGACATGCAGGCATGGACTGGTAATCGGGCGTACCGGGCATTTTCCCGGTGGGCCGACGTGCTGTTTGGGCCGGTAGACCCGACATGTATATTAATAATATGTATTATTATTATTATTATTATTTTATATATCAGTCTTGTTAAATTTGCATAATGCATAAAGACAAATAAAATCAGCAGCGCAAGAGTCTGTTCCGATCATCCGGCCCTTACCACGGGCTACTGCAGCCCATTGCTTATCATCCCTGACAGTCTAAAGGGCTAGGCCAATCATAAAGTAGAAAAACACCTTTGTGGAACTTTGTGCAGCGGTGGTCACAGTAGTAATGGATAAGAAACGCAAGGGAGGCGCAGAGAAACTGCACGAAAAAAAGAAACGAGTTCTTCAAACGGACGCTGCGAAATGTGTCAAACTGACTGACACGTTCCCAACAGCAGGCCCTTCATCTGCTCCGTTGTCTGATGTAAAATATAGTGGTGGTGGTGGTGGTGGTGGTTGTAGTCAGTAACGTGCGGTAGGGTAGCTGGTGAGGCACTGACTTCATCAGAGTCAGATTTACAAATATATACACTCTACAGAGTAGACTCGTTGCAAAGTGCTGAAGGAGACTGATTGAGCCAAATTAATTCACCAAGAGACATGGAAAAATATTGATTATTTGATGAAAAAATAAAAATAAATTATTTGTCATTTGACTGTAACAGTTTATGAGTTATGATGGATTTCTGCATTTGTAACACATTCTAAAACTATAACCCACATTACGCACATTTTATCACAAAAACAAAACATGAATAAGTATCGCTGTCTTACCTCTACTTATAATTTAAGTCCCTGCGGCGCTCTTTCTGAACAAAAATATCATCATTTTCCGGTAAAAGTTCTCTTTATCTTCTTCAGTTTTAAAAGTCTCTCAGTCTCAATGGAGCTCACTGCCAGGGAGGAAAGCATTCCCTTATCAGTCTTGTTCCAGCTGTATGTTTAGAGTCTTTTTAGTGCTTTACTTGTTTAGCAAAACTCGCTAATAATACATCAATAACTTGTTTTGACTCTACTATTTGGGGATCACGAGCGGTGCACCTTGAGCGCCCCCTGCCTAGCGGCCAAGGAACTGCCGACCTCACCTACAACCAGTTCTTTGCTGTTTATGATCAGCCAGCACCACGAAAACATGTTATCTGCACACAGTTTGATGACCAAAACACAATTCGTAATCCACATATATTAAATTGTGGAAAATCTGTTCATAACTGTTTGAAAAATTGAATTTATGATCTAGAGACAGGAAGATGCATTCACAGAATGGAAGTCAGCGCAGTTAACATGGGATTGCACAATCCCAGGGGAGGCCAAGCTTGCTGCGGCCTCACCGGCTTCGCTATGAAGCACCACCAAGGATTTACATGAAAAATAGCAAAAAGTCTGCGATTTTAAAGAAAACATGATCAAAAATTAGGAAATTAGATAAATAAAATACTTATTACAAATGACTGAGTAAATCAAAATTTATATTATGTTATTATATATTTTCTTTCTTTCCATAATAAGTGAGGCCTTTCTCTGGTTCATTTTGTCATTGGCATCCTTTTTTACACAGTGAGTGCACATTAGTCCAATGTTACCCTACAGTATCTGGAAGACTAAATAGATCTGATGAGCAACTTACAATAACTTCTTATAATGATGTAACGTGATAATATGTGTGATTGACCCTGACACCTCTCTTTCTCTCTCTCTCTCTCTCTGATCTAAGAATAGTTGCTGTGCTGTGATGGAGTTTACATTTTACCGTGTTAATAAATTAAGATTTTAGAAGTATTTTAAGTGTCCACTCTCACTAATTTCCATTAACCTGACCTCAAGGTATTGTACAGTTGGTATACACATTCAGTACACAACAAAATGTGGTGGGCCAGTCTAATCCAAAATGCCAGGGCCGATTTTTTTGTCCCAGTACACCCCTGATGACATGTTTCATGATTTGGAGCTATATAAATAAAAAATGAAATGTATTGAACAAGAGTAAGTTTGTCAGTTTTCAAGCAGGATTTGTATATCTGTTCAACTTAAATATATAAGGAAACCAAAGAGTTAAGATCAGTTACTTACCAAGAGAAATTCCTTTGGGGTTTATTTGTGGTCTCTTGCTGCCCCCTGCTGGACAAGTTTGATCAAATATGATCAAACTTGATGATGATGGTATTTGATACCATGTCAACATGGTGTCAAAATTCAGATTTCAATCTAAAATGTCTTACTTCCTGTGATACTTGCACTATGACATTAATTGTAAATTCTGAGCGTCTTGCTGAGATCTACAACTGTACAAAATTTCATTACTCTACGATGAACTAAGTGAATAGCAAAGGGTCCTTTGAAAATTGCTTGGTGGCGCTATGGAGAAACTAAGTCCTGCTCACTAAAGTTTGTTATGGATTCCTGTTGGGGGGTGGATAAGGATGCATCCAAATGAGTTTTAAGCAAATTTCATTACTCTACGATGAACTAAGTGAATAGCAAAGGGTCCTTTGAAAATTGCTTGGTGGCGCTATGGAGAAACTAAGTCCTGCTCACTAAAGTTTGTTATGGATTCCTGTTGGGGGGTGGATAAGGATGCATCCAAATGAGTTTTAAGCAGCTTGGCCCAAAACTGTGGAATTCAGAGCCAAACGTATGACAGCAGCGTTTGAGGTGTATATGCCACGCCGCCACGCCCCCCTGCTCCATCGAATCCAGTTGGGCCTGAAATCCACAACACATCAACATGTGTTCTGTCTGTGGACACAGTTTCATGTTGATTAGCTTAAAGGGGTAACATAGCGACCGCTTACAACAAAACATGACACTTCCTGTTGTCAGGGGGCGTGGCCTAAGCAATGTCATCATTTGACCATTGGATATTGTAGAAGACCCGATGATGATCAATCACAGAAAGTTTGGTGCCTCTGTGTGTTTCTGTGTAGGAGATATAACAGTTTTATGTTTTGTGGCGAGTAGGTGAACTTTGACCCCTGCTAACGCCCCTTCAGCATGCTCAAAAACTCACCGTTTTGATAACTTTTAATTGGCCATGCCTTATGATCAGACTGACCGAGTTTCAAGCCGCTCGCTCGAAATCCCTAGGAGGAGTTCGATCAAGTACCAATGCTGTAAACGTCAAAATTGAGGTCAAAATCAGACCTTCAATCTAAAATGGCCGACTTCCTGTGATATTTTCACTATGACATTAATTGTAAATTCTGAGCGTCTTGGTGAGCTCTTAACCTGACAACAGCCAGCTGCATGTATCGCTCCGCCTAGCTCCACTCACATACATCTGGGACACGGCCATAGGAATTGCCTTTACTGAAGGATGGGCCTTATCAAAACTCCTTGCATATGATTGGATAAGCCACTTGTCTGTCATCTTTATCGACGTGCTATTTCAACCACTCACACCGAAGCTAACCCGTGACGCTGATGAGACCGAAGCAGGAAAACCCCCCCTTTTTTTTTTTTTTATGTTTGCGGCTGTAGTGCAGGGTTTCCCGCAGCGCTATCTTGGCGAGGCGGCCGCGGAAAACGTGTCGTCCACAACCCCCCCCCCCCCCCCGGTCCGCCTCGCATAAGCAAATTCCTGCGGGAAACACTGTAGTGGCACACCTTTTATTGACAGTGAGCTGACAGGAAGAGGGGGAAGACAGGCGGCAAAGCGCCGCGGGTCGGAGTCGATCCCGGGCCGACCGCGTTGAGGACTAAAGGCCTCCTTATATGGTTAGCGCTAACCGCTAACCGCTCCGGGGACGCGTCCGCGTTGCGCGTCCGCGTACGCGCCCCGGAAAACAAAACTTGCCAAATCCGGTCGGGAGAAGGGCGAAAACATGGTTTCCACCAACAAAAGCCTTCAGAGCCGTTCTCTGGTGTTCTTTTAATGAAACAATATCAGATAGATTGGACAACACGGAGGAAATAGCAGCATCAATGTTAACGCTTGCTTCCTCGATGCGAGCCGCCATTGTTGTTGGAATCTCGCGGTCACTTCTCCACTACGTCACATCCATGAAACACCCGCCCTGCGTCCTGATTGGCCAGACCAAAAATTTGGTTGGGGAAATCACTTTCAATCAGCCGTGTCCCAGATGTATGTGAGTGGAGCTAGGCGGAGCGATACATGCAGCTGGCTGTTGTCAGGTAAGTGAGCTCTACCACTGTACCAAATTTCATGTCTCTACGATGAAGTAAGTGAATAGCAAAGGGTCTTTTGAAAATTGCTAGGTGGCGCCGTTGAGGCATTTTTGTTTTGATTTTTGTGACGACCTTAAAATACAAAATTTTTAAACAGTCTTCTTGCATCCGCCAAGTTTGGTGAGTTTTTGAGTATGATAAAGCCCCCAAAAAGGCCCCTCTTTGGGGTGGCAGATTAATAATAATAATAATAATAATAATAATTAAACAACACAGATACAATAGGCCTTCGCAGCGCTTCGCTGCTCGGGCCTAAATATATCATGTTTAGGCATGTAAGTTGTTTGATGGTTACAATAAAAAAATAAAAATAAATAAATAAATAAATAAATAAATAGGACTTGTGGTTTCTTGCCTATATTGTCATAACTTGCATTTTAAACCTTTAGTTAAATTCAACATTGTCATTTTGCCACATAATTAGACATAAGCAGAATTATCTTTAATTCAGAATAATTTTATTTCAATACAATGCAAAAAAGCACTGAAAATAAAATATTAAGATATTTCACACCACAATGTAGTTCATTGATTAACTGATTTATTTTGAAGCCATATAGTGGTGAGCATATGGTCGGACTTGGACGAAACACAATAGTTCCAATTCTGCACTTACACAATATTTTTGGAATGTGAAACAATTTACTAATAACTGTACTAATGTACTAAATCTTTCAAAAAAACACTTTTTAGTTGTACACTTGTTTTTTGCGCATTTATTTACAAAAACAGAGAAGAAAAGAGCAGTAACAGTACAGAAAGCAAAACTAAAGGCCTCCACATTACAAACTATATAAAGGAGAAGCAACTGAATCACTGGTGTGCATGCTGCTTTATTGTCATAAATAAACGCTAAAAGGACATTATGAAATACTGTATGCTTTCATACTGTACTTGTGCGGGTAAAAATGATAAGTTTTAATTTTAGCTAATAAGTTGAGTTGCACTTTTGGAAGGAGGATTCTCTGAAGATCAGGCGTTGGGCTTGAGCCCTCAATCTGAATCACTGCTGCTGCTGCTACTACTGCTGCTACTGCTGCTTGATGACTGTAAAGACAAACAAAAACATAAACAGTGAATGGAATACTAAAATAAGTTGAATTGTCAGTTTTAAACAGAAAATACTGACATTTTAATCACAAGGAATATAGTAAACTGCTACCATTACAACAAGACTGACAATTTAAACTTAAAAACATTTAAACAACTGGGGTCATTAGATTCTCACAACACCAGCAAATGCCTGCCCTAATGTGAGTGAAGTTATGATATTGCAGATACATAAATAAAAAATATTGAGCCAGGAAGAGTTATACGAAAATACTACTCTACTATTTGTGCTGGTTGAGGGCAGCGTGTCCCTTAATGCCCATAGTTCATTGAGCAATATATTACTACTCCCGACTTTCTACTTTACAATGTCTATTTGAAATACTTTCAGAAAAAACACGAGTTTCAGTATGTTTGTTGAGTCGATGTAGTTAGATTTCCAAAATTATGTAGAAAATTAGATGTCATTTTTTCTGACTTGTGTAGACATAAATTTCAAGATGACCGTTAAAAAAAGGCAGGATCTTTAACCAATTTCTGCAACATTTTACATGGCTTTACATGGTCTTATAGGATACAGAACTAAATGCATTTTGTATTCTTTAGGTCTTTAGCCTAACGACTAAGATAGAATTCCTTCATACTGTAAAAATTTTACAACAAAGGACAGACAACAATATTTACATATTTTAAAGGTATGTTTCTTATTTAGTATTTTGGAATGTGTTCTCATTAGATGTGACTTCTGATTCAGAAATTGAATCCACAGACTTGTTTTGATTTATTTTCCTACCTATCTGTAAAAGAACAGGTACTATAATTACAGAGGTTCCAGTAAATCATAAAAGTCTCTGATACCATTATTCTTGTGAATGTACTTCTGGTACTGACAGATCAGGTTCGTGTTTGCGCCATTTATTAATGCCTTTCATATTTTAGCTGCTCTAAAATACTCCCACTTGGAACCATATCTTACCTTGCCATGTTTTTTGTGTCCTTGCTTGTGTTGTTTGTGACCTTTCTTCATCTTCTTCATCTTCTTATTCTTTTTGTGTACAAGCCCTCCAACTACCATTCCAGGCCCTGGATGCAATCCACCATGATGAGGACCTTTGTGGTGACCCTTGTGGTGCCCACCTTTAGGAGAGTGGGGGTATGGGCCTGGATGAACACCTCCAGGAGCCATGGGATATGCATGAGGTCCAGGGCCTCCATAAGGCACCCCTGGTTGTGCATTGGGAATCATGGCAGGGTTCATGGGAGCTGGAAATTGGCCCGCAGGGTAGGCAGGGTTTGGACCCTGAGGGAAGAATCCTGATCCAGGAGCAGTGGGAAATGCAGGGTTGTAACCGGGGGGGAAGGCAGGGTTTTGATTACCCATTGGAGCAGGGGGACCTGATACAGAAAAGCAGCACAATTATACATTTTTTGGTATAGCTGGCCTCAAACCTGTCAAAATGGCATGGTGCTTGGTGTGCTTGACATCCCACCTTGATTTGGCCACATGGTTCTATATTGCTTGGAGTCTCAAAAAAGAAATCTCCTGGGGGAAAAATTACAAAAGTTAAATCATAGTATAAAATGTTAGAGATTGTCCTTATTAATTCATTTTGTAACTTTTTTTTTTACCTCAAACTCTACTTACTAAAAAAAAAAAAAAACACACAAAAAAACAGACCCTAGTCCCAAATACATTACAGTTGCTAAGATTCTCTGTATGATAGTAGTCTCAATCCATCCATCCATCCATTTTCTCTTAAATGTTAATGTTAAGTTTTCCAGGAGGGTTTTCCTAAATATAAATTCCCCTGCCACTTTTAATAGTTAACTTTTTTAATAGTTAAACCTACTCCATTGCTTGCATGTGAATAGACAAATCACAATGTAGCTAATGAATCCATTGAGGAATACACATATAGACTAGATGAAGATAACTTGCTCTAATTTAAACCAAGTATCAAAATGACAGAATGACTTCAACATGAGTGTTGGTAACAGAGAGGATAGTACGAGTATTTCAGAAACAGAAATTCGACAGGGATTTTAACACACACCAACTATCCCTCAGGTTGACATGGAACGGTCTGGAAAATTAAAAATATGAATTTAAAGGCAGGTGTGCAGCTGAAAATCACATATTTGCACCCAAGGTCAGAGGAGAGTGATCAGATCAGAGGTAGCAAGTTTCATATTAGGAAAAGTTAACAGCTGTGAAAATTAGCACTCATTACAAACCCAGAAAACCATCTCTGGATGCAGCACACATTAAACTATAACACAGACAAGCTACCAAAGCACCAAACTGGGTGTCACTCCTAAGGACAGAAAACTAAGGCTCATCAAAATCACATCACAAGGTGTACCTAATAAAGAGGCTGGTAAGTGTACCATTACTATATTTTATTTGTCAAATTATCAGTTAAACAAACACCATAGTTTTGACCAAATAATGAAAGAAAAACTGCTTGCAGAAATATTTTTAATCACTACGTTTAACCTGGATGCCAGATGTCCAAATCTAATCTCTTCTTTATGCATGATTCCTAGAGAGGCCACTGGGTTACTTTGGTTTTGTCAAAATATTAAGAAACTGCTCAGAGAAACACCTCATTGTCCTTCAAACAGAATGCAAGGGTAACAACTCTTAAAACAAGCCAGTTTTGTAATAGATGCTGTTTTAAAGTAGTTAAACTAGTTCCATAGTGTAATATGTGCGTTATTTTGTGCCGTCTATCAGTGTCCATGTTGAAACTGTAAATCTTCGAAAACTATGCAGCTGTTGAAACTGTAAATCTTCGAAAACTATGCAGCCCTTGCTTTCATCCAACTTATAAATAAAAACAAAACACACCAAAAAGTACTTATTTCAATATTCTGATTGTTGTAGCTCAGATGCATTTTATGCGACAGTAAATGTTAATGCCTGTAAATGTATTTTGGAAGGCTTACCTGGGTACGTCGTCTCTACTCTTGCTAAGTTAGAAGTAAGGCGCGCCCTGTTTGTCTTCCGCATTGAAGCGGAGTCATCTGCAGCAGGAAGCCACGCCCACCATTAAAGGACACGCGCAGCAATCACCTGATGTTTTGAGTGGAATGAGTCAGGATAACACAAGCACAATTCTTCTAATTTGTAAGATAAATCTATTAAATCATGGACATATGGACTTGACCGGGACAGAAATACAATCATAAAATACTTTGCCTCGGCAAGATTCCACAGTATTCCCCCAAATCTGCCGGTACCTTCCTCAGAAAAATAAAGAATATAATGACATAAAACCATACATAATACACAGTATCATGTATCATACATTATGTACTAAAATCTAAAGAAATATACATACATGATACAGGACGAAGAGGGGAACGTAACACTGTCAGTAATGTACCTTTATCATTAATGCTCCTTTATCGAACATCTCATCAAGCTCCAATCATTTTTAGGCCAATTTCATTAAGCTGTTGTCAAGTATGAAAAACGAGTAGCTGGAATATTATATTATATTAGATTTGACAAGAAACAGGCTATTTAATACTGATTGTAGTGATGTCAGAGGCAAACAGACTGGCAAATAGACTTGTAACTCTGACAGTAGCTGAGTTTGGTTAAAAAAAAAAAAACTTTATGATATGGTCACAATTTATTTTTTTGTTCTCAGCTGTAGAGCAAATGTCACTTGAAATTCTGTATGGGGTAAACACAGAATGCAACCTTCTACAACATACTTTGAATTGGCTATGAAATTAAAATGTTTCAATGCAGGCTAATGAATTAGCTTTTTAAAATACAAATTAACTTTTTTGTGCCACTCTATATGTCCATTACGTTCATGGATTTCAGGATCTGTTTTTCCCCATGGCAAAGGCCCAGGAAAAACTTTTTTAGATATATATAAAGATCATTTTAGAGTGCCCATTAGTGTTTAAGGCTCAGTTTTCACACAATCCATGGTGCTTTTTTCTAACCTTTATAAAGTAGTTTTTCAAGCTCAGTATATTTTTAACTCACAAATCAAACATATTAGAGATTTTAGAGGTTTTAAAATTAGGTGATTTACGTGGCCTTGCAGAAGTATTGGACTTTCTAACACTTGCATTTTATGTGACAGAATAATTAAATCTAGTCCATAATAGTTTTGTGGAAGGAAAATGATTTTCAGCCTTTTTTTCTATTTCCACACACAAAAATCTGAACAGTGTGGCATGCATTTATATTTAGTACCCAGAGTCATTACTGACAAACCAGCTTTCACTGCAGCTACAGCTGCAAATCCTTTAGGGAATGTATCCACAACATTTTCAGATATCATGAGTGAAATTGTTCACCATTTTTATTTTCAAAGTAGCTCAACCTCAGTCAGAACAGAGAAAGAGCATATGTGAACATCAGTTTTCAAGACTTTACTCTAATCCGCAAACTGATTTAGTTCGGAACATTGACTAGGTTATTCTAAAACATGAATATGCTTTTATTTAAAGCATTATTTCCATCAACTCTGACCAGCTTTCCTGTTCTTTGCTAAAGAAAAGCATCCTCATCGTGCAATGCTGACTAAGTGTTGACCTGCCAACAGATTCTCCCACCTGATCTCTGGATTTCCGCAGCTCCTACATAGTTACCACGGGCCTCCTGGCTCCTCTGATTAATGCTCTCTTTAACAGGCCTATCTGAGCAGGTGGATGACATTGTAATGGTAGCTTTGTAGTTGTGCCATACTCTTTTTATTTCCAGATAACCAACTGAGCATAACTCTTTGAAATGTACAAAGCTTGGGGTGTGTTTTTATGACATAACTCTACTTTAAACTTCTCCACAACTTTGTCTCTGGGACAAATGGAATCCATGGATTTTGTTTCCTGTAAAATGTATCTGTGAAAGTACTAGGCTGCTGCAGAGGATTTAATTTTAGAGTAAAGTGAGATTAACTCAAATGCACACCGCACTTTTTGGATTTTGTTTTTTTCTTATATATATTTTTTTTTTACAGTCTTAATAAAGAATATTAACGAGGCATACGTTTAACCAACGTCTTAATTTTCTGGTTCCACTTTACTTCAAGGATAATGGTTTTCTTGACTTGTCACGATCTGTGTTTAAGAAGCAAAAAAATATTTATTCTACATATTGACTGTTTTACCTCAGCTGCAGCTATAATAATCACATTTAAGACAAAAAAAAAAAAAAGTTGAATCCCTTTTAATCTCCAGGTCTCCGTGTGAGGGCGGGGTTAAGAAACGTGTCCGCTGCAACCAAAGCACCGCCCCTCCCGTTTGTATTCGTGGTATCCAAATCTTCAAAACAAGCGCCACTAATTTCCAACCAGGTTTGAACGACCTGTCGTCTTGGGGGGACCCAGCTAAACTTGAGAGGTTTGAGCTTGTCGAGTCATGAATGAAACGGTAAAACTATATATATATTTTACTCGTCGAATGGCTACTGAATTTAAACTGAACATTAATATATTTGCCCTTTATTTTTCTCTAGCAGACGGAGCGTGAGGCTCAAATGAAGAAACTAGCTGATGTGTTTGCAGAGGACTCTGAAAGTGCTGAGACGTTTGAGGGGTTTTCTGACTCTGAGCTCACAGATGCGGTTTGTTATTTCACTTACCTATAATATATGCGACATTAGAACAAAACAGCAGTCGTTATGTTGTGGTGTCTTTGCTTTTTAATTATCCAACTATTAAATGCAGGTTTCAACCCTGTTTACCGGGTAATAACCTCCTCTGTCCTCTTATCAGAAACTCTCCCTGTTTACATGCAGAGTTTTGATTTCTGTGATGAAGCACAGCCTGACTCTTCCCCCGTGGAGCTGGAGGCCTCATCTGACCCACCTGTTGGCTCTCAGCGCTTCAGGCTGCGGGTTGCTCTGCGTCCTGCTTCCCAGCTCTCAGAGTATGAAGAGGTGGAGAATATGACGGCAAAGAGAGGGGTGAAGAGGCCAAGAGAGACTAAAAGAACCAAGAAGGACAGACGTGTGAAGTCTGAGGATGAAAAGCTGGCTGTGACTCAGCCGGCTCAGGCTGAGGAGCATGGATCTGGTTCTGCAGAGGATGAGTCGGAGGGTTTCCTGGCCAAGAGGGAGCAGAACATCAAGGCCAACAAAGCAATGGTGACGCAAACGCATGCTTCACGCTGGTGTCTGGAAACCTGTGTTAAATCAGAGTATATGGAAGACATGTTTTTCTTAATAATGCATTAAAGTTTAGTTTAACTCCTGCTTAGAGTAAAAACAATAAAACTCAGTGTCAATTAAAATTTATTTATATATTGCCAATTCATGAAACATGTCATCTCAAGGCACTTTACAAAGTCAAATTCAATCAGATTATACAGATTGGGTCAGATTCTACATGTTTGAGTATTCATATTGCCTACATGGCTATCAGCTTTACATGCTCAGGTTGGCCGATGGATGGAAAATTGGCAAACACAAACCTAAATTAGGAGCATTTTTTTAATATCCTGGGCCAGTTCAGCTTTATGTTCACCTATTATTATAATTTAGGTCGATTTATGAGTCCTTGTGGTTTACGTTTGGCTAAATTCTGTGATTCTGATAAGAGTGCCTTGCAACTTAAATTCCCCATCTACGAGCCAGTTACATGACAGCTGCCAGCTTGGGGACTCGTAACTGTAGCACTGATGCTCGTTCGTATTATCTTCATAATCCTTTCCCCAACAGTTGGCTCAGCTGATGGCAGATCTGCAGAAAATGCCCGGAGGACCAGGGTTTTTGAAAAAGCAAGCAGGCAGACAGACGACAAAAAGAAAAAGCTCTGTGAGTATGACAGTAAACTGGGAAATGGACATTTTCCTGCTGCCTTTCCCAGTTATGCAGCAGTATGAATGAATAAGAGCTGCTTGGTGATGGGGGGGGGGAAGTTATTTTGTAGGAGGACTCCTAAAGCTTGGGAACACATTTATTCCACCCAGAGAAGAAAATAAGACACTTACAGAGGGGTGTGTGTTGAAATTTTTTTTTAATAACAATTGTTTTTGTTTGTTTGGCCCGTCATGTTGTTTTTGGGATTATTTGGTTCCGATTTGGAAATTGAAATAGTTTAAGAAATTTCGGTTTCCTTATTTGGGCATTTATTTGTGAATGACTGTGTGCCGATTCATTTCAATTTCCCAGCATGCACCTCGCTTTAGTGTGGTCGAAGGGGAGTCCAGGAGGAACCCAGACCGGGCTTCTCGCAGACAGACCCGCTCTGCCGGGATCATCAAGGACCCTTCAGCTCATCAGGAAGCAGATGTGGAGCTTAGCTTGGAGGAAGAACTGCTGGAGGTCAGTTAAATAAATCAATAAATGAAAATAAATTCTGATATTGTATAATTAAGATAATGGTAATACATAATGAGGTGTATACATTTATTTTGGGTGTCTTGCAAACGTTTGTTACCTGTTTAAGGTGCGCCGATCTCCACGCCATCGTGGCACTCCACGGCCCAATCAAAGCAAACCTCACGTAATCCGTCCGGTGGACGACATCACAGAAGACGAGCTGGAGTTGGTGGCTGACAATTTGACTAACAAGGTGTACAACAGTGTCACAGTAAGTTTAATAGGACGCCTGTCAAGGCTGTACACAAAGTTTTTTTTTTTTCTCTCATCAGTGGGCATATTAACAAAGATTCTCAGAGTCCTCTCAGAGAGCTCCTATCTTAGCCTAAAAATTCCTACCCAGGAGTTTCAGCTTCAGACGGATTCAGATCGCTGCTGAGAGCGACTCTGAGTAAGGAAATGATAGACGTTTTAAGAGCTGTGATTGGTTGATGATTCAGAGGGAAAAAAACAACACAAATGTTCTCCTAGTAATCAAAGGAGAGAAATGAACCAATTAGACTGGATTACGAAATGTGTGTCATGATGAAATTTAGTAAAATTGTCACACAGCATCAAAATGTTTAAACGCACCTTACTTACATCCTCGTGATTATTTTGATCTGTTTATTGTTGTTTACTTGCCAGTCATCTTACTACTTTATCTTCTTGATATTGATGCACACTCACCTGTCAGCGTTTTACTGATATTGCCTGCTTTGCAACTGTATTTTTGCAAAATGACCAACCTAAAACAGATTAAAAAAAATAGGTGGTGCTGTACTATTATTTTCCAGCACTGCCTTAAGTCTGTTGAGCATAGAGTTCCCTATAGCATCACAGGTCGACACTGGACTCCTCCTCCGCACCTCCCATGACGACATCACAGAGCTGCTGGATGTAAAAGACCCTGTGCTTCTGTTCGAGGATGCCTCACAGATGCTCCATAGGGTTTAGATCTGGAGACATGCTTGGCCAGTCCAGCACCTTCACCCCCAAGTTCTTTAGCAAGGCAGCAGTTATCCTGGAGGTGTCTTTTGTCATTTCTTTGTGGCACTAATGGCCTTTTTAATGAAAGTAAGCTGGCTTGTAACTAAGGTCCATGGGTCGGAGACGAAGCAGGACCGCCGCGTCAAGGACTGCTGCCTCCGTACATAGGTCGGTGTGCTACCCCAGCGCACCCGTGTGTTTGAGTTCGTTATCATGTTTTGATTACTTCCCTGCTGTCCAGTTTCCGAAAACAGGGGAACCATGCTCTGGTTCAGTACATGTTGGCATTCATGGTTCCCTCAATGCTGCAGTTCCCCACAGCTGGCAGCGCTCCTGCAGCCCCAAACCATGACACTCCCACCGCCATGCTTGACTGTAGGCGAGAAACACTTGTCTTTGTTCTCCTAGCCTGACCAAATAAGTTTATCTTGATCTCATTTTTTAACTTCCCTTTGGGATTAATAAATTAAAAAACTCAAGTATTTTTTAATTTAATTGAATAGATTCAGCCCCCAGGACATTGTTCCAGTAATCCTTGTCCTTAGTCCGCTTGTGTTCACCATACTATTGTGCATCCTCTTTAGAAGACGCTTCCTTCTGGGACAACTGCCACGCAGAGCAATCTGATACAGTGTGCGGCGTATGGGATGACCCATTCAACTGCTGCAGCAATGCTGGCATTACTCGTGCGTCTATTTTCAAAAGACAACCACCAGATATGACACCGAGCTCGTGAACTCGGCCTCTCTGGTTGACCGTGGCGAAGTCTGTTCTGAGTGGAACCTGTCTTGTTAAACCGCAGTTTGGTCCTGGCCACTGTGCTGCAGCTCACGTTTAGGTTGTTGACTATCTTCCTATATTAAGTAGAAAGCACTCATGGACCCACAATAACACTATTTTTAAATAAAAATGTCTTTGGTTTGGTTAATAAATGACAATTAACTTCTATTCTATTTTTTCATTGCGCACAGAATAGCTCATCGGTGCCTACCAATCTGCATATCGGTGTATGAATGTTGTGTGTTGGAGCGCGATTGGGTGAGTGGGACAGGTGGTAAGTGCTTCGAGGCGTCAGTGTAGAAATTCAGTCCATTTCCCAAATTTAACACACCTGCTCCCCATTCACACCTGAGACCTTGTAACACTAACGAGTCACTTGACAACACGGATGAAAAATGGCCAATCAGGCACAATTTCAGTACTTTCACTTGGGGTTGACTCCCTGTTGTTGCCTGCAGTTTAGATGGTAATGACTGTGGAGTTATTTTGAGGGGACAGCGACTGAGTACTTTACATTGCATCAAAGTGCCATGCCTTGAGTTTTGTTCCATGAAAAGATATACTAGAGATTACTGGTTATTACAGCATAAATGCACTTTGAACATTGTGGATTAAGTCTTTGCTGGACACTCAAACCAAAAACAAAGAGTGGAGTAAGGTGTCGATTTTGCTCACACCCGTCTTGGACCTGATTACAAAGTGATCAAGATCACCTCTCTAAGTAGCCATGTTGTTTATAGCCTTATGGGGGTTCCTAATCTTATCAATGTAGCTTCTTTTTTTTTTTTTTTTTTTTTTTTTTTTTTTCTGTCAGGGCTCTACTTGCCATCAGTGCAGGCAGAAAACTATCGACACAAAGACGTGCTGCCGCAGTGAGAACTGTCGGGGGATTCAGGGTCAGTTCTGCGGACCGTGTCTGAGGAACAGATATGGAGAGGATGTCAGGAAGGCGCTCCTGGATCCGGTCAGTGCTCTAGTCTGTGCAGAAACTGCTATTCACATTAATGATTAAGAACATATTTAGCAAAAATATTGATTACTTGTTCATTTTAGTTTGATCTGTATATCAGAATTTTAAATACCTCTCTGGCAACAGGTTAAAACATACTGTTCTCAAGTCCTTATTGAACATGCAGCATTCATAATTGCTGGTTGAGCTACAAATCCAGCAATGTTTATTCTGGTCTGCTATTTTTATCTTGGACATTTTAAAATTTAAAGTTTGTTTTTTCTTCTTCTATTGACTGCATAGCATACTTTTGAGTCATTACCACGGCTTCAAACCTAACCTAAGAGTCAGGTCATGAACTGCTGGCCAGAAATGTGTTGTTTCCTTAGACACTGCTTGGCGTCCACACCCTTAAATCACAAATTGTCCTTAAACCACAACTCTGCTTGGCTGCAATCTTAGGTTTCAGTGCATGTGTGCATTTATTTTTTTTTCATCCACATACCACATTGTGCGTTTCTCATTTTAACCCTTTGCATTAGCATTTTAAATGTCTGCTTGTTGGGTAAAACCTTTTGATTTAAAAACATTCAGATCTTCCTGTTAGGGTTCCTAACGCAGTCTTGAAAAGATATATCTATATCTGCAGAGACGACAGGCTTCCTACACATCTCCCCCTTTCAAAATTCAAAACCTTTCCAGATTCAGTGTTCAAAAATTGTCCAGACATTGGAACCAATAAATAACCAAGTTATTGTTTATTAATCCCCATTTTATATAAATGTTAAATAAGTCTGAGTTCGGCTTCCGGTCCAACAGTTAAGGAATCTGGTTGTATTTTTGTTTATTTGGCGAGTTAAATTAGCTCCACTTTTTGGCATCTACACCTACACTACAGTCACACTCAATCCAACTCTTAAGTCTGTTACTGATATGAAAAGCATGAATTTGTGACTTTTACAATATATTGCCAATTAATGGTTATAACATTGTGCCGCCCTAGTTTACCTTCTCTTCAGTGTCCTGGCCAGCCAGACTTACACAGGTAAAACGATAAATGGCTTGTACAGCGCTTTATTAAGTCTGACAACCCCAAAGCGCTTTACACTACAGTCATTCACCCATCCACACCCTGACGGTGGTGAGCTATGTTAGTAGCCACAGCTGCCCTGGGGCAGACTGACAAAGACGAGACTGCCATACTTCGTCGCCACCGGACTCTCTGAACTCCACCAGCAGACAATTGGGGTGAAGTGTCTTGCCCAAGGACACAACAGCTGAGATGGTCAGAGTGGGGGATTGAACTGACAACCCGCCAGTTACAGGACGAACTCCCTAACTCTCACTGTAATGGTTGCTTGATGCATACGCGACGTCTGCGCGACCCAAAGTTTTTCGCTTCATGCACATGGCAAAATGTCTGTCTAACTACGTGGACAGTCCCGTGGGGGAAACATGGTGGACGAAAAAGCGCTCCCCTGACCGGACGTTCGTAAATATTGACATGTTTATGATTAGGACCAAAAAGATCAGCGTGATCAACGTGTTTACAATTCCTGGACAGAAATCGCCGTCACTCTTGGAAGAAGGTAAGAGGCTTAAATGTTGGAACCGATGGTTTTCTACTTCTTCGTGTAGTGGGATGTAGTACGCTTGGCAAAGGAGCGCAACACTGCCCTCTAGAGTCTAGACCAGGGGTGTCCAACTCCAGTCCTCAAGAGCCGGTGTCCTGCAACCTTTAGATGTGTACCTGGTCCGACACGCCTGAGTCAAATAATCAGTTAATTAGCAGGACTCTGAAGAACCTGACTGCATACTGAGGAGCTAATTGCGCTATTTGATTCAGGTGTGTGGGGCCAGGGAAACCTCTAAAAGTTTCAGGACACCGGCTCTCGAGGACTGGAGTTGGACACTCCTGGTCTAGGAGAATAGTGGTACTTCAGAGGAAGAGCCGCACGGAGTATAAATCGTGTAGACGTTGCGTCCACATGTCTCATTTCTGCCCGGAACATGTGTGTGTCAAGCATAAATCAACCTTGAGGCTCCATACTCTCTGGTCTAAAAAAAAAAAAAAAAACACCAGACCAATCACAGTGTGCGAGGATGGACTTTATGATGTGTTATTCTCAGCGGCAGAATTATCCATAATGCAGCAGTGCTTTTTGTAACCATAACAGTCAGAGACACATACGGAGATTTTTGTTGCTCGGTGCCTTGGAAAATTAAGAAAGGACATGTGAGTACACCGTGTATCACGTTTAATAGACAAAGCGGCAAAAATTGAGACTTTGCTCGATGGCATGTCATGTTTCACGGACGACAAATGACAAAAACGGAGCATGTCACCTCCGTAGTTATCTGATTGGTTCTAACCTGTTGACGCTGACCCTGTTAGTCCCGCCTTTGAATTCAACCTCTACCAGCACCTTTCCTGACACGCTGTCTTTAGAGGCCTGATTTTGTGAAGATGAGTGAATCTGTGCTGCTGCATAATCAGATTTGATCAGATTAATAAAATTGACCATATGGAAAGATCCTAGCATATTTTAAGTAGCCATTCTTCTAAAAGACAATACGTTATTGCTAAAGTTTGTGACCGTTTACCATTCAAGAACTCTTGAAGAATATCGCAGGTGGTTTGTGATTTATTTTTAAAACTGCTTAAAATACAGCAAATTACAGAATGCAGGCAGAAGTCAGCCATGTAGTCACAAATGCTTTTTGTTTTTATTTTTGATGTTTCTCTATCCCTCCAAAACCCCGTGGTGTCTCCTCAGGACTGGAAGTGCCCTCCATGTCGAGGCATTTGCAACTGCAGTTTCTGCCGTCAGCGGGACGGTCGCTGCCCTACTGGCATCTTATTCCCTCTGGCTCAGTACCACGGTTTCTCTGATGTCCACTCCTACCTCAGCAGGTGAGACTGTCGCAGGTAGAGAAGGCTCTTCTCACCGGGATAAGCTATCCACCAATCTGACTAATCTAGTGTCTTGTCTTTGCAGCCTCCGTGAAAAACTGCAAAACGAGGAGAAAGCGGAGATGTGACTTTTTTTTTTTGACATTTAGAGAGGGTAGTTGTTTATTTAGTTATCTTTGTGTGTTAAGAGGTTTTTTTTTTTTATCCTTTTTAGTAAAATGGGTACAACCATTTTTAAGCAAATATTTTTGTGGTGGTCCTTTTTGTAATGTGAATAAAACTAAAGACATGTTTGCAAAGAAACACAATGTCCTTTTAATCCAGCTGTTGGCATTTGCATTAGTTGTAGAAACGTTATAAAATCCCTTATTGAAAATGGGGGGGAAAGGAGGTAAGAGCACTTGTCCCATGAACTGAAGTTTTAAACATACATTGCACTGGTTACAATTGTTTCACAAACCATGATCATGACAAAGAAAAGTTATGCAAATACATCCTGACAATGCATTTTGCACTTTGTTTGGACAACTAAAGGAAGCAAACTGTTTGCCTCAAGCTGGACGTTTTCCAGTTATTTGGGCATTTACGTTACTAGGTGAGTACTTTTTAGAAATCTTATGGAACAACAACAACAAAAAAAAAAACCCAAGTTTTTACAAAACAAAGTATAAACCTTTGGTCTGGAGCTAGTATAGTCATCACTTCTAAACATTATTGCAAAAATAACTGAAAACATGAAAAACTAATCCAAAAAAAAGAGGGGGGGAAAAAGAACCACTGACATGGCTGTGAAGAAGGCCTAAGATGGAAGATAGACTGGAAGATCTGGATCGTACATTATATGAAAAGCTTCG
This sequence comes from Fundulus heteroclitus, assembly GCF_011125445.2. Lineage (NCBI taxonomy): Eukaryota > Metazoa > Chordata > Actinopteri > Cyprinodontiformes > Fundulidae > Fundulus > Fundulus heteroclitus. Next base: position 15,478,838 of record NC_046380.1, on the reverse strand, counting down.
AAGTTTACAAATTTAATCTACATATATATAATATATATAAAAATAAGATTAAGATTGATTGTGCATAAGATGTGCAGACAACAGAAAGGCAATCACCTGCGATCATGTTACGGTATAGTATTCCTGCTAGTGCTCAGAATCTCTGTACTGTTTACCAAAAACAAAATGTACCTATATACATACATAAAATGAAAATACGCTCTACTTACATCCTGACAATAAAGCGTGACAGCTCCAATGTTCTCACTAAAGAGGTGGAAGAGTTATCTCAGGATTTCAGTTCTGACGCGAATATCCTCAAAATGCACTTGTGCTTCTGGCTTAAACAAAACAGTGGAAACTGTGCTTTAAAAACATTTTTTTTTTTTTACTATTAGGGGATTTAATATTCTGAGATGATGTGCGCAGGCTAGCCTCTGAGGGACATTAAAAATGCGCCCGGGCAGACGGGTCAGGGAACTTCTGAGGTGTGGCAGGAAAACAGGTCAAAGAGTCTGACTTAGTGTCATCTCTTCCTCGAAGAAACGTGTGTAGACGGCATTACCAGCTCCATCGTGAGGTGATGCTGGGTTCACACGGCAAAATAATTAGGTCCGTTTTAGCTACAATCGTCTCCTGATAATCTTAAGGACGATTGTTATGATGGCTCATATATTCCTGGGGTTTGTGGTGTTTTACGAGTGATCTAGTCTGACGGGAAGCACTTCAGGATCGCTCGGACCTCAAATTAGGGGGGGGGACATGTTGGATTGTCCTGGCAAGATATCCTAGCATGTACGGTCTTCCCAGAGGACCAATGAGGACGCCACCTGCTGAATGTGACGTGTAGCCAATCAGAACGCGAGGAGACAAAAACCCGGAGGCAGAGAAATAAAGCATAAATTCACCTCCATATCAAGTTCATCCATTGCTCGCAATGTCCCACACCGTGCGAGCAAATCAGTTTAAAAATCTAGGCTGTATCGCGGGGGGGCGGATGTTAGTGTAACGCCGTTTTCCCTGCAGAGGAACTAGGATTTCACAGTAATTTCTCTCATTTGAGATTTTAATCCCAGTTGCCCACCTCAGAACCCTGAATACCACAGGCATCTAACATACAAAAACAAAAATCAAATTTCTGCCTCGGTTCTACAAACTACTAGTATCAGACCGACGCCGCCGGCAGGTCCCGGCCTTCTAACCCCCCCTCCCTCCCTCCCTCCCTCCCTCCCTCCAACCAGCCAAATGTCCAGAGCCGCCGTTCTGCAGAGCCGTCGCCTTCAGTAGCTGTTGCCGTTGAGCTGGTGAAGGTCCACCTGCATCATGCTGATGCCGCTGCTGGCTAACCGGGCGAGGCTTTCTGCGGATAAGGTCTCCATTGTAACGATGGTGTGCTGGTCATTGTTTGAGGCGGCCCCCGCGCTAGTTTCCGTTCCCGCCGACGGAGAAACGGCGTCGGCCGACGCGCCGATGCTGTTGCCGGTGACGGCCGTTTTCTTCTGGTGGGTCTTGATGTGCTTGGAGAGGTGGTCGCTGCGCATGAAGCGTTTGGGACACTCGGTGCACGCAAATTTTTTCTCCCCTGAAAATAAATAAATCAATAATTAAAAAAAAAGTGAACATGAAGAGCTCCGTCGGGCATTAATGAGCAATGGTTCATACATTTCTAGAGTCCACAGCCTGGAAAGTGAAGCCCTCACCTGTATGTGTTCTCTTATGGCGCTGGAGCTCATCTGAACGTGTGAAGCGTTTGCCGCAGAACGACCAGCCGCAGACGAAGGGACGCTCTCCTGTGTGCCAACGAAGGTGGGCTCTAAGGTGGGACGTCTTGCCGTAGATCTTCCCACAGTTGCTGATGTGACAGATGTGCTGCTTCTTCTTACTTGGGTCACTGCGGGACGTCAAAATAAACGTTTAGGAGTTATTTTCTCTTACACCTGGCACTCGTGACATGTGGTGCAAAACGGCAAATTTTGAGAGCGAAGGCCGCATCAACATATGCGGTTTCCTAAGGTGAGCCAAATGCTGAGAGCAATAATATATGCTGGAGTGAAAAAGTGCTACAAGAGTGTTCTTTTCCGTATGTATACACATTTTATTTTGATTAAAAATTGATGTACTGAAATAAATCTTTTGTATAAAATGTGGCAACATCAATGACAGTTTGATATTATCCAAAAATATTTATGTTTAGATAAATGTGAAACTAAAGCCATTTAAGTAGCCTGCAGCTGATGACACACATTAAAATACCATTTCAAAGCTAATTGTTGCTAAGCTTTTGAAGCCTCTTAAATATTTTACATAAATTATACACCAGCAATAATTAACTTTTTGTTAGCAAAGACATGTCTATCATACGGCTCAGAGATACAAAGTTTAATACTTTGATGAAAATTATATTTGTTAATCCAAAAATGACCTGAGCTACCTGTATGAGCAAAATTAAAAATATGTATAAGCATAAATGTTCTAGACAGTAGCTTTGATAAATGGACTATCTGCAATCTATAAACCTTCCCTGGACTGGAAGCAGAGTTTTGTTGTAGGTTTTTTTTTTTTTTACCTCAGAGTGGCCACCTTTCTATTATTCCCATCTGGATTTTTCAATCATACAATTCAACCAATCAAATCTAACCCTAACCCAAAGAAAAATACGCCACACATACAAGGCTCCCCGCAAAATCAGGCAACCAAATAACACACAAGATCACTTTAACAATCACGTTATATCAACCCAATTTTTTTTTTAATCAATAGCCTCCCAACATCAGTTGTAAATCTAACTTAATATAATTATATATAATTCATGGATTACGTCAGATTCTACACATTTAAAAAAATAAATCAACCAATAAAATGGGTTCAAGGAGATGGCGTTTTATTAAAATGAGTAAGTTTGGCCGTGCTCCAATGATGCAGGCCTAGAGAGCACAACTCGTGTGCGGAGGCCTTAGTCCTCGATGCGGCTGACCCGGGTTTGATTCCAGCCTGAGGTCCTTTGCCACGTGTCCTCCCCCCTCCCTCAAAGCCTTTCCTGTCAGCCTACATTGTAAAAGTGAGCCACTAGTGCTGCAAAAAACCCATAAAAAGAATAAAAAAAAATAAATGAGTTAAAAAGTTTTAATGTTGTGAAAGGTTTCCAAATTACTATTTTTTTTTTTTTTTTTTTTACAGCCCTCCCATTTTTTACAGTTCAAGGTGTTCATTAGAAGCTTAATTGGGTGGAAACTCAGCAAATCTAGCAACACTAACTACATTTTAGCTTCCCCCCCCCGTGTTTCTTTTTTTGATTTTATTAAGATACAAATTTTCACAGAAGCACCTGAGGCACCTGGAAAAGCATGGCTCCCTAAAAAAAGATGGACTGACCCCCCTTTAATTTGTTTCTGCAGCCGTGACTACCAATGACTGTCAGGATTTTCCCCCGTCTTCGATCAGGTCTCTGATGTGTAGCCTGACCACTAGATGTCGCCAAATCCTGAAGACTGGTCCTTTAGGTAAACCTTCAGTTTAACGGCGTCTAAAGTGAATCTCACTGAATTCTACACAACACAAACCTGTGATCAGAGTGAAAGAGTAGAGCGCTTTCCAACATTTCAACACTACACCATGGAGACATTTAGCCACGATAACAGACACGGAGCTCAGAACCGTACCGCGGCTCGCCGTCTTTGCACATGGGGCAGGTGCAGGCCTCTCTTCGGTTTCGCCGGCCCTGAGGTTGTGGGCTTAAATCACCTTCCAGGACTGCGCTGTCATCCAAACTCTCTCCCCCTGTCCGCAACACCTGGTCCCCTGTGTTGGCGGAAAGACAATTACTCAGACTTAGGGTTATGTAAAAAAAAAAAAAAAAAAAGTTATGAAACCTTCGAACATAGATCCATCAATTATCAACTTCCCGAAAAGGCTTTCTATAGATGTTTTTTTCAGCAATTATTACAATACAGAAATGTATTCAATTAATTTTATTAAAACAGTCAAACCGATTAAAAATGTAGCATCTTGCATCAGTCAACTTTAAATAAAAAAAGAAGACATAAAACAAAGATGTTACACTAATTCTGACCATGTATAACCGTTGATTATTTTAACTCCAACACTAAAGAGAGGAAAGCTGAATCATTCTGGCTGCCTGAGGTTTAAACAACACCGGCGCTGGTGAAACTGCACCCCTGCTGTGACACTCAGGTCAGGCACAGACCACAACTACAGAGTCATATTAAGATGTTAATGGATGTGGGTAAAAAAAACAAAAAAAAAAAAACAATGCAAACAGCGGTTAAAGTTTCACTGATGGCTAAACTGGTCCAACCAGATTTGAGCATCCAATCAGGAAATCCAGAAGCCGTTTGAACACCAAGTTTGTCAGACTTGTTTTTCTTAGCCTGCATCTACAGATGTTAGGCTCTAAAAAACAAAGATTAAAAACTACATAAATGGAAAAAAGTAGCATTTTGGATTATTAACAGTATGTCAGAGTTTTCTAAGCCGACTGATGACTTGGGGTGCGGGTAAATGACTGACCTGTTGTGCTGCTGATGGGAACGCCCTGCAGCTGGTGCATCTGCAGCGCCGAGCTGTTGAGGGTGTTAAGATTGATGGTCTGAAGGCTCGGGATCTGCACCGTGTTGACGGGGACCGCGCCGGCGCCGCCACCTCCCTGGCCCACCTGGGACAGGGACTGCATGGGGGCCAGTGTTATCTGCGTCCCCGTGGGACTCTGGATCTGAATGGTCTGCCAGCTGACCTGGCCGTTGGGGCCCACGGTGCGCAGCAGGATGGGCCCCGTGTTGGGCATGATTTGAAGGTTCTGAAGCCCTTCTTGGCTGAGCGTCGGCGTGGCGAACATGGGGCCGCCCGCTGTGGCCTGGATGGTCTGGAGAGGCGCTCCGCCCTGGAGAACCTGCTGAGGCTGGATGAGGATTTGCTGCGGCTGCTGCTGCCCGTCTCTGTTGTCGGCCTGAATCTGGATGTTCTGCTGGAACGAGCCGCTCGCCGAGCCGTTGCTCTTCTGCGCTTGGGCGACTCCGTAGGAGGACGAGGTCGGCGTCGTGGCGGTGGACACGGTGGTCATGTACGCCGCCCCGCCGCCGGAAGACGCCGGCTGCTGGGACTGCTGCTGCTGTACGAGCTGATTGCCAGCGCCGTCCCCGCCGCCGCCGCTGGCGTCTCCCCCCGCCGCACCCGCGCTGACGGGCAACAACGTGATGTTCCCGTTCAGGGACAGCGGCATATTGGCCAGGAACTGGGTCTGGTTCTGTAACACGCCGTTGCCTAGGCTTATGTTCTGTATGGGGATGGCTCCCTGGAGGACGCCGGGCATGGTGATGATGTTCCCTGCGGCGCCGGCTCTGTTGGTGGCAGCTATGATCTGCTGGCCGTTAGGAGACTGCACGATCTGGAACTGCTGGCCCTGTGCCGCCGCGGCGGGGTCCTGCTGAGCGTGGGCAAAGTGCAGCGGCTGGCCGTCTACCGTCTGGAACTGGGGGATGACTTGGTACTGTATGTTGGGCATCATGCCCGATATGGTGGTGAGCAGCTGCTGACCCGGCATGGACGGAGCCTGAGCCACGATGTACTGCGGCTGCTGCTGCTGACCCTGGGCGCTTACGGCTGCTGCTGCCGAGGACGACAGCTCCTGTCTGCTCTTGCAGCCGTCTGCTCCCGCCATGGCCCCCGACGACTCCGTGGTGATGGTGTTGGAGCCCGAGGACGCCTGGACGCTGACCGGGACGACCTGCCAACCGTTGGCGGTGGAGGTGAAGACCTGGTTTATTTCCAGCTGCTGCTGCTGCTGATTTTGTTGCTGCTGCTGCTGCTCGGCCGACGAGTCGTTCTCTCCGGGCGTGTCGATTCGACTGCACGTGGCAGCCAGCAAGGCCAGAGGGGATGGCTGCTGCGAGTCCTGCGGACAGAACAAGCGGCGGGGACGTAGCTTGATTAGGGATTTATAAAGGAAAACATATAAACTCAAACGTTTAGGACCGCTTGAAATGTTTCTTCTTTTCACTTAAAAGCCCATTGAGACGATTAGTCTGAATTAAGGTACTATCATGGTACGGGCTAGCTGCTCCTGCAAAAGCTTGTCTTAAAGTCTCTCTCTGTCCTTTTTTTATTGGACAGAGTGAGATGCGCCTTATTCTGCCATGAAGTCCAGGATCCAGATGTCATCTCTTCACCGGTAACGCTGAAACCGGCGTTGGACCGTTACCACTTACTGCAGCAGCCGGCTGAGGACCTGTGAGGCGTCTTTGTCTTAAACTACAACATCCTGGACCTTCTTTTTTTTTTTGTCCCTTTCGCTTACAGCTCCCAGTGTGCAAGAGAGTTTTTATGCTGCTCTGAAGGGAAGGAGCAAACAGCATATGACGAGATTTTATGTTTCCAAGCAATTTCTCAAAAATTGTCAAGCTGAAAGTATTTGAGGGTCACCAAAAAATATTTGATCATTAAATATGAAAAAAAAGGAAATTTGAGATTTTTTTGTTGTTGTTGTTTTATAAACCATAACATACAATCTTTTTTTAACAACATGAACAAAGTAGTGTGATGAGCAAATTAAATATCCAAAGCCTATTGTGTCCAATAATTCAAAAGCGCTTTTGCTCAAAGACCTCATTTAAAGTAGGGTTGTGATGATACTAATATTTCAAACTCCATAATCGATTTTAGAAAAAACATGAGCAACAAGAACTGGATCAGTCTTTTTTCAAACATGCTTGCTGCATTTAGCAAAGTTTAACAAATGGCTGGGCCCAAGCCTACCTTTGAGTGAAATACATTTTTTTAAAAGTAAAAACCACAAATTAAAAAAAGGTTAATAAGAAAAAATACTTTGTGCCTAAAATGTTTAATTTCAAGAACATTTTAATTTGAGAGTAAAACTCTTGCCCAAAAACAATGAGCAGTCTCCATAGGCATCAACCATCATTCTTGAACTGTGGTGGGGAGGAGGGGGGACAAAATCTTTGAGGGCCACAACTGGTCCCCTGACATAATAAGACTATACAACAGCCTGGGACAGACCTGACACAAATTCTCAAACAGGAGTGTTTAATTTAAGCATCAGCTTAATCTGTTAAAGCAGACCTGATCAAATAAGGAGGCTGGATCAGTTTTCAAAGTTAGGAACTGACACCATACAGATAAAGAAGGGGGGGGGGGTAAGTTTTTACATTTACCACCATAAAGGCAGGTGTGGCTTGCTTTACGCACAATGCAACGATGCTGCACTAAAGCCACTTTGTGCTGCCTGTGTTACAACAGGTACTCCTCCCGGCGTGGTTTGTCTATGGAGAGGAAAAACATGGGGGGCTGAGTTTGGGAGGGACCGCGGGGTTTTTTTTTTTTCTTCTTCTTCCCAGGAGCTGCTGCTGCGGCGGGCTCGGGCTTCCCCTCCCCCCAAACCCACCCATCGCCCTCCCACACTTTATCCTGCCCTATAAACTAGCACACTCCTCTAGCCACCCCCTCCGAGGCCAGCCAAATGGGCCGAGCGAAGCGCACACCAAGTGCCCGGGCAGACGGGAACACCCCGTGTGGGCGAACTCTACCTGCCCATTCCCCACCCCGGCGACATGTGCTCCGGGGAGAAAAATCAACATCCCGCCCCGGTCCCACACACACACACACAGAGACCAGAAACAAGCCGACCATACACAGCTAAAGTGAAACATTTCGGCCCCGGCGCAGGTTCGTGTGACACGGTAACCTACTTGTGAGTTTGTGTTTCGCTTTTGACTGAATCCTCCGCCGCCGCCGCTCTCCACAGCGGCCATTTCACCCTGCTGCTGCTGCTGATCTGTGGAGGAAGAGTTGGGAAGATCACCGATAAAAGCCAAAGCGAGCAACGGAGTGCGAACACAATAAAAAACACACATAAAGGCGAAGCTTGTGGTGGTTGTTTGGCGAAAAGTAGAACGAGGAAATCGACGTCCCGATTGCCTCCACTGCCAGCTAGCCGATTAGCTAAGTAATGTGTAGAAAACTCGCTAGGCATTAGCTAAAGTGACCGACACAGCTTCAACTGCTCGGAAGAAAAAGGAAAAAAAACTACAAGTTGTCTATATTAAAATAGTGAACATGTAAACTGAATCCATAAATATGCCATTTTGAAGCAAGGAATCTGCTTTGGGTAAACGTTAGTGGGGTATCCAACAAGTTGCGTTAAATAAGCGACAGTTCCTCACTTTTAAACTGCTTCCAACGTCCGATCGATAACAAAATGGTGTCGTATTAAATCTGAATAAAACATTGCACGCTGACGTTACTCCGCACCGTTGGGGTAAAAGTACTCCCCTAATTAGGTCACCGAGTTTTTAAAAGTTCACTTACTGCTCATAATTTGAAGACGGGAGGAGTTTCTTTGCTCTTTTTTCGGCTTGAGAACTTTTCACAACTTCACACAAACTTAACGCCTCCCTCCCTCTCTTTGGATGAGAGACGAGGGTGCGTTCAATTTATGTACCTCTGCAGTCCGCTCGCGGAGGCAACCGGAGGAAACTCGCTCAACCCGTTTTCGGGTTTCCAGTTGTTTAACCATGAAGGCGAGAATGGCTTGTTTTAAAGAATAAAAACCATGAAACATATCACGTTTACACGTACATAAATCATGTATTAACTTTGATTTACCACGTGGTTTTGGAAAGCTTAGTTGAATTTCAGCTGCCAAACAGTGACAGCTGTAGAATCAAGAAATCGCTTAGACAGAACCTGTCTGACGACATTAAGTAGATAAAAGATCTGGAAAAAATCCACACATAAGAAGCTAAGTCAATGACGTCAGTTTGGAAAGAGGTTTACGATAACCTTGCATGCAAGATGAATTCTCGCGGTATTTGTAAATACACAATTACAGTCACAATTACACGACTTTGTGCAGAACGGCAAGTGATATACGTCATCAATCTGGCTGGCCAGGTTAGGTTTACGAAGCAGTTTTCAAGGCTTACTACAGTGTGAGCCAAAATCCACAAATGGAGAAAACATGAAACAGTGGTGAACTCTTTCAGGAAGTAGCAGGCCTATCAAAATTACCCAAAAACAACTCATCCGGGTCACAAAAGAAACCAGAACAGCTTTTGAAGAACTCCAGATTTCACCCAGTTAATATCAAGCGTTAATTCAAAAATAATAAAATCTGGGTGAAATTGCATCAAAGGGCAAAACTATTGCTGAAAAAAGAGCACACAGGCCTGTCAAACATCTGCCAAAACAAAGTGTCTTTCTTCTGGGTTGGACAAATAGCACCAGGAAATAATAATTTCATAACGAATGAATGCTCTAGGGACAAATACAACAGTTCATCATAAAAAAAAGCCTTATAGTTGACATTGGAAGGCTTAAAAGAAAACATCATATAGAAACTTTAAACTTTTGGTTCTGATTAGCTGCTTCAGTAGTGAGACAACTTGACTAGTATGTAAACAGAGTTCTTCTGTCTAAATGAAAGTCCCCAAAAGAGTCTCGTCATCACTTAAGCTCAAAAGTTCTTGTGTCATACAGCTGGACAATGATTCAAGCAAGCCCAGCTCTGAAACAACCCCTACCAAAAATAAAAGGAACTAGCTTTCATTGAGTGGTCTAGTCAAAGTCCAGAAAACTGAGATGCTATGGCACAACCTTCCAGGATGGCTTTATAAAACTTATTCTGCAAGAAGAGTCCAATTTTCTTTGGAGAAAACAAACAGTTGTCTAATGTTGATGATAGAAAACTGTTGATGCAAACTTTTGAACCCAAGGCTGGTGCGACAGTTTCAGGGCTTTACATAGACACAGACTGCGTTGGATATGTTTCCCTCAATAAATTAAATAGTTAACCTCAAATCTATTTTTTGTCTGATATTAAAATGTATTCCATGATCTGACACATTCAAAAGTGAGACAAAACATAAGAAATCCGTGAGGTGGGCAGTCATTTTTTTCATGGATCTGTATATCAGAGCAACAAAATGTGTCTACTAAACAAAAAACCTGTTGTAGTGTTATTTTGTAAGGTAACGTAAGGTAAGTATTTATATAGCACTTTTCAGTAGCAAGACATTCAAAGTGCTGAACATCACAGACATACATAGGAAAAACAAAGGAATAAGCTAAATAAATCCTTGACAAGCATTTTTTTTTCATACATTAACAAACATACAGAACAAATTACTAAGTATTGTAGAATTGTAGTTGAGCTCGGATTTCGTGCTAACACAAATCATAAAAGAAGCGCACCTTGCTACGAGTTACTTTGAACCGACAACGTTCTTATCCAATAACAGTGCACGATACCGCCTATGACAGCCAAACAGCCAATGGGACTTAACGAAAAGCGGTCAAATGGGCGGGACCAAGCACGGTAGGTTGCGCTCCTGAACATGAGTGACGTTTAGATATCTGTTTTTCGCGTAAACAGCGTCACGAGGAAATAATCTAAATTAAAGCCGATAACTTCGTTTTTTTTGGTGATAAAAGTAAATCTTATCATACAACGGAGTGATTTTATGCCGAAGCTCATTTTTTAGCCTTGAACACGGAGGTGTGGAGAAAGGAGGGCGGACTGCGTTTGAGTCTTGCCTCCGTGGCTGCTGGCCACTCCCTAAGTACTCCCAAGTAGCGGTGGCCGCCAGTGGTTCTGTAAACAGCGAGGTGGCGGGAGGAGTCAGGCGGCGTGGAGGAGATAAACCCCCTTATTTTAATGCTCAAACACTGGCTGAAGCCGCGCTGGGAGGGAAACATTGTGGTGGGAGGGCTTTTATCACCGTGAAGGGGGCTGTCAATGAAGCAGCACATGTGGCCATGTAAACACGACGGAGGGTGGAGTGAATCCTCAGTCCAAGATGGACCCACCCCGGTCTGGCTGGAGTCACCCATACAGGCTGCAACCTAACGCAGCATCTCTAGAGTTCCGCTTTTTCTACAAATAGCCCCATCTAACGAATTCATCTTAACACAGCAGAAGCATTTCTAACATTTTACAGATAATTCATACAGTGGTTTTAATGCACCAAGCTAAAACACCACGTGTAGCTACACATTAAGATAAGATAAGATAGTTTTTATTGATCTCACAATGGAGAAATTCACTCGTCACATCGGCTCATACAAGAAGGTGCAGAAAAGGGAAGGTGCATTCAGTTATATACAGTGAATCTTCATATATACAATGGATCAAAAAGAATACCAAAAAATACAAAAAGAAATAGGAATGGGCATATGATGTCTTATTTACATTCACAGTGGTCTATATATATATATATATATATATATAGATTTTATCTATATATATAGATAGATTTATATATATAAACATATATATATATATATATAGATTTTATCTATATATATAGATAGATTTATATATATATATATATATATATATATATATATAATTATATATATATATATACATACACCTATACGCCTATATATACATATGTATATACATATGTATATACTTATATATATATATACATATACTATCTATACGCCTACATACATACGTATGTATGTATGTATGTATGTAAACAACATATGCTCGTTCAAATAGAATAGTTTTTTAAACGCTCTAGTTCACAGACCTCTAGAAAATACGGAATTGCTGTAATCTAAAATCACATTGAATGATCCATACCACACATACTTCTTTATATTTTATAGTTACCACTACAAACTTGAATGTATTTTTTAAACCAACAGACACAAAGAAGAGAATAACTGCCAAGTCAATAGTGGCTTTTAGTTGTTGATTACAAATAGGTAACGGTCTCTTTTTCCATTCAGATCCCCTTTCTCTGTTACCACCTGATAAAATGCAATAAACAACCCACAGAGGTAATCTAATTAGAAAAATAGAGTCAATCTCTGTGTTTTTTAGTCTCAGCGTACACACAGCTTTTCTCTGAGTCTTATTAGAGAACATTAGTGAACAAACGACGCCACAAAGACCAAAGGAGCACATCTGGGTGGTCAGGGATAAAGCGGGGGAGAAGCTGAAAGCAGAGACAAGTTGTACGATAGTATCTCAAGATTTATACCTCTCACAGGGAATGATCTGCATTCTTTAGCAACTTTGAGCCTAATTAAGTGTCGACCTCTGACCTTGCATTTTTCCAGATTTTCTTCTACTCATGGAGCTCACTTTTTCAGTGAGTAGAACATAGAGCATCAAAGATCATGTTGCTACAGGAGGTATATGGTTATGTGTGATCAGCAAGAAATGTTCTAATTCTCTGTAATCAAACTCCTTTAACCATTTACAGTCTTATCATCAATCACACGACTGTTTTAGTTCACAGAAAATTAGCCCATATGTTTCAGTTTTATTTCATACCTCAGTAACTCATGGTTTCTAATTGTGCCATGAGTTTTGTGCCATCTTTGTCTGGATTTTGGTTTTAACTCTCAATCAGTGCTGCATTGTAAAAAGTCTCTCATCTTGACACGCGCCCTATGTTCAAGCTATCCCTTTATATGGCTAAAGGTATACGCCAAAAACAATAAAAAAAATTACATATTTCCTTGACGTATACTTATGTCTACAGAAAGGTTTGCGAAAGACATATTGGCAGCCCATTTTAGTTTAAGGGAATCAAACTGCATAGCCCAAGTGCAGCTAAGCTTTTACAATTAACTATTTAGCATTAAGTTGAAAAGATAAACAAAACAGATAATTTTCAGACCTTTAGGAGTTGGCAGAAAAACAGACATTGTAACTGTTTGCAGATTTTATTGGTGTTCGATTTTTGGACGGATGGAAATCTGAATTTCTAAAACTTGACATGCCAACTATGTTTTTACATTACATATTTGAAATAAAGATAAGATATGGAGCATTTCGCCTAGGTGTCAAGTTTGGCTTTATCTAGCCTTCAATTTAACAGTTTATTTAAACAGCAAAATCTGTAATGTCGGTTTACACCAAATATTTAGATTTAAACCTCAAAAAAGCTAAATAAAGAAATAAAATATAAAATAAAAATGCAGAGAAATTAACTATTTGGAGTGGAACAAGACTTCATTAAGATTACTGAGGTGAAAGAGCAGAGGAGGAGGATTTAAATGGACACCAAGATAGAGAGGCCGAGATTTGTTAGATTTTAGCAAAGCACCAGCTGACACAGAAATTCAGGCTGAAGCTAGAGTTTCCAGAAGACATTACCAGCTCAAGTATTCGACCAAACCTTGTTTTGTGGTCCTGATCAACGAGGCGCAGCTCTCTCTCTGCGCATGCTATCGGAGGAGAGGATGGAGGCAGTCAAGAGGAAAGTTGTGAAGAGTCTCATCCATTAATGCCAACATATGGGATGCTGGGGGAATTTCAGACAAAGTAGGGTACAGAGGATGAGCTCTTTGGGATATTCTGTCTAGACATGGAGTCAGAATTTCAAGCAGAACAAGGCTTGTGGGTAAGTTCACTCAGAGAGCAGGATAGAAGGCTCCAGATGACTGTGGCTAATGTGCAAATAACACTGAAGTAACCCACTTAGCAGAGGGGAGACATCAAAGAACAGTGAATTGTGGGTTCTAGGAACTCCAGGGCAGACCTAAGGGCGCTTTGGCATGCCAGTAGGCTGTAGGCACATGATGAACCCCACTCACCACCAGCATTCATCAAGTGGACTTATGACATGATTTATTTTGTAAGAAATAGGGGCTTTCCCGGCCTTGCAGATGATAGTCACGAACTCAGTGTTACAGAGCAAAGTATGATGAAAACCCAAATGATAATGTTTTAACCTGTGATCAACTCATGGTGTAAAGCCCCTGCCATCTGCCAGAAAAAAACAAACAAACAAACCCTGTCTTCAATTAACTTTTTTTCAAGAGGGAAAGGCGGTAGCCAAAAATGTTTTACTCTAGTAAGAGAAGCATTACTTTAGTATGCTTTTACTCAAGCAGAAGTAGAAAGTAGTCATTTCATTTCTTGATAGTAATATAATACGACATGCCAAAAATGTTCAAGTTATGTGCAAATTGTGACGGTGCAATGAATAAAATGAAAAATAAACGCAATAGAATAGAAATAATCCTTATTGTTCATCAGTGGGAAAATTCATGCTTCAAAGCAGCAACGTGAAAACACAAGGGAAGCATGTGCTTCCCTTACACAAGGGCAAACAATTAAGTAAAAATAAATAACATAAAAAAAATAAGAATAATTTTCAGCAAAACAAAGAAGTGGGTGAAAATAAATAACATCATAACATAATACCCCCGGGAAGTTCCAGCACTCGCCGCAGGGACTATATATCCCTCTTCCCTGGGAATGCCTTGGGATCATGAGGTGGAGGAGAGGGACCTTTGGGTTTGCACCCTGAACCTGGTGCAGACATGGGGATGGATGGACGGATGGATGGGTGTATATATATATATATATATATATATATATATATATATATATATATATATATATATATATATATATATAAACGTTAGTTATACACAATACACACTGTTTAATGTTGTTCATTTGACCTCTAAAAGGGACACCAGGGTTAGTCAGCAGACAGAAAAAAATCAAATTAGGAAAAACGAAGAAGACAAACAATAAGCCTCGCTTTGACATAAATTGTATATCTGATGCACTTTTGGTTAAAATACGCCTGTCCCATGTAATTTATATCACTTTGCACTATAAAAGGCCACACCGAAGTTATTAATTGTGGAGTCTTACTAATAAAAAAATGAACATATGCATCTCCAACCCGCGAAACGAGCGTGGCTTAAAAATATCTATGGCATGGGATGTCATGCGCTCTTATCCTTAGCAGAAAGGATGCTCTTGAAGCATCACTAATGTGAAAAAGACAAACAAATTAAAACGAAGCAAGATAACGCCAAGCAGTTACTGTACTTCGTGTGCAATAAAAAAACACCATTTGTGTCGCAACAGCCGCGCTGCCGCTGACATTTCCAGCAACCTGTCAGGCTGAGCGCTTGTTTCGTGCAGGATGTGAGGCTGACGCGTCCCACGCCACGCTGATAACTTCAGTCTGCCAAATGAGATGCAAAGTCACTTCCTCAGACGCGCCAGGGCCGGGCGCCGCTCCGCGCTCTTCAACCCCCAAAAAACCTGCCCGCGCCCAGCAGAGACAAGCTTCGGTGGAAAGCAACCTCCCCAAAAAAAGCCCGGCGCTTTATCTCTGGGCTCCATCTCCGATAGGGCCGGGCAGGCTATTATTTAACAGGCTGCCGAAAGGACGCTGCGGATGAAGTCGCTCCTGCCATCTGCCTGGGTGAGTCCGGTTCAACAGGAAACCAGAGAAAGTTCGCCGCTGACACACAACTGAAACCTGCAGCCTGCATGACGATGAAAGCTCTCGTCTCTTTGGAAAGATTACTCGCTGCTCTTGTGCGTAAGAGAGTCCGCATTTAAGCTCAGCCGCGTTTTGAAAATGTTTTTTTTTCTTCCCTCTGTCTTCAACGACACGCTTTTGATTATCTAGAAAATACCTTCTGAAAGTCGAGTTTATCTAGATTCACTTCAGCGTATTTCTAGTATTCTAGTTCTGTCGTTCATGTTGTCCATAAATCTCCGCGTAATTATCTACGGTTGTGCTGATTTCATTTAGCCATGTTGAAATGATGCGCAGGGTTTTAGTGTTTGCTTGCCCTAGTCCACAATATCAGTTATGTTTAATCATTGTGTTCTGCTGTTGCCCATAAAGCTTTGCTTATTTATTTTTTTGTTTGTAAGAAGCATACCTATTTTGAGAAAAATACCAATACCTTCATGGAAACTGGGAAAAAAACATATTCCAACTGTACAAGTTGCCTATAGACAGCAATGTTTCATACAGCATGTGTCCTGATCTGCGATCTTCTGTTGTTCAAATTGGATTCGATTCAAAAATTTTAGTTCACCGTAGTTTTGGCTTGGTGCAGAGATGCACTAACACACAGCTGCATGAGATTAAAACGCATTCTTGCTTTCCCTGAAATCCTACAGCAGAACGTGAGTTTAAAGGACTCTGGAGGAGGACTTCAGTGGAATTGCTCGCCAGGTCAAGGCACATTTCCACCAAAAAGGCTGGGAAGCTCTATAAAGTGCAACAACAACAAAAAGTTGAATCCAGCACAAAGGATTTCTTTTCAGTGTTTTCACTTGGGAGCTTCACTTCAGTTGAGAAAGTTTAAACACATTTTTAAACACACTCAGAGCAAGTTAGGAGGGGATAAACCTCATTACCGCTATGCTGCGTTGGCCTTTCTTAATTCAATGTTTGGGAATAAGATGGTTAATTCGCAAGAGGAATCTCTGTCCATTCTTGCTAGATTCCAGATTTTATCTGCTCAGCATTTTCTGGTTGGTCTAGTAGTAATCAGATGCTCCAACTCGCAGCAGTGTTCAGTGGGAGACTGACCAGAGCAGCAGGAATTTGGCAGTGAATCAAATGAACGCTCTGTGTCAGTGAAGCCCCCGGTAGTTCAGTTCTGAAAGTCACCTGGTAGTGTAGCTGTCTGTTAGTTTGAATGTCACCCATATGGGGGACGAACGCCAACCCAGTGGGGGTCCTTTTCTCATGTCCCCCCAAATTTGTCATAGTCAGCGGTAAAAGTACCGCAGTCACATGTCCCATATGGTTTTTATTTGAAATAGAAAAGCTACAACTTTGCTTAATGCTGGAAAACATACTATTTGATATGGATTATTAGTAACAAAACATTACCTATTAGTTTAGTTTAATTGCACAGACTAAAGTAACTATATAGCACAAACTACACATAATATCCTGTACTTACTGCACAGAATAACATCGTTTTTGGCATTCTGCTCTTTAAAGAGCGACACTGGGAGCTGATAACAGCCTGTTAATTATTTGGGTTATCAGCGCAGGCAGCCGGCTTGCAGTCAAACTTGTTTTAAAGCAACGTTACCTTAATATGGAGTGAAAGATGGTGATACCTTAGCTTGATTGTGTTTCTACCCACAGTTTTTTTTTTTTTTTACCAGAAGGCAAATTTGTCTATCTTGTAAGCATGGGTAAGGTGTAGGTGCTTTCTTTCAGTCAGCGGACCGGCTAAGTGCAGCAACAGGTAGTGGAGGGGTAGTGTTGGATTTACACCGAACAGCCATAAAAACCTTTTCCTCTCCACTGTCGCCACATGCATGCTCGGTATGATGCTGCTGGGTTTCCTTAGATGGGAAACATTTTTGACCAATCTCTCTGTGTGATTTGATGGAATCAACTTCGTAAAGGGCCTTAATGATGAGGTTTGCTGTGAATTGGTGGCACATCAATGAAATTGAACTGAACTGAATTAATTTCCGCCTTTGTTTCAGAGTTTTGAAGCCGTCATGCTCTGTCGCTGCGTCTGAATCGAGGTGATGGACAGGTCTTCGTCCACCGTCCGGCGGCGAGCCTGGATCAACAGCAGCCGACAGTGGCCGACTGTGGAGGACCTCGAGGGCCCGCCGTCTAACACCGCAGCCTCGGCCTCCATATCAGATGACGACGTCTTTCCTGATGGTGAGCGCGGATACGTCACTTTGTTGAATAGTTCGCCCATTTCACTGTAGTTTCGACCGTCTTTAATGCTTCTAGGCAGAAAAACTAATTTTGTATACAGTGTTCAAAGAGAAACCTGTTGATGTTAATAAGAGCGCTGTCACTTTCACAGCTGGCTACACTGGAAAGATTGAGAACTGGCTCCTCGGCTGTGGGTAAGCCGACTTGTTTTCTTGTTTTTTCAGAAGCTGACAAACTGCTGACTTTTTACATTTTCCAGCTCGTAAGATGTATATCACTGGAAACTGTATCAAGCAGCAGAGCGCAGAGTGGAAACTTTCTGAAGTCAGGTGGTGCTGTCAGCTAGTCACATAAAGGTGTTTGTCTGCTGCAGTAGCCTGAGGTTATGCATTCTTATAGTTCCATTGGAAAAAGAGAGAAAGACAAGCCATCTTTTAGTCAACCACAGACTGAGCTGACCTACTGTCAAGGTAGTTTTTTTTTTTTTTGTTTTTAGTTGGTTTACCAGAGGTGGCATGATTTACAACAATTGTTCTCAGTAAAGCTTCCAACTCTTTGACGTATCTGAAATTACGTTGTGGTGTAGATTGCAGGAAATAAAAGTTTCTTGTTTAATGAAACTGACTGCAGGAAAGAGGAACAGTATCTTATGGTGTAAACGTCAGTCAACGAGAGAGAAGCCCTTATGGGACCCAAGGATGCTAGATGACAGTAACTGGGCGTCTAAATGTGCCTTGACGCCCATGTTGAGAACATTAAAAGGAATGGCTGTTGGCTCAACGCGTTCTCAGAAATGAAAATGAAAACTAACTGATTTTGGCTTGCCGTTACCCCGAATGCTAATATTTCCACAAGAGGAAGTTGCAAGACTTCAGAAGCGCGTGGAAAGCTGCTGATTGCAAAGTGTCGAACAAATTTGCACTGTAACCTCGGCCTGTTATCATTTTTCATATTAAGCCGGAGATGCAAACACGGACACATTTTCGATAGAGGCATGCAAATGACAAAGGCTCAAGTTGTGTGTGTTTGTGCTTATGTGTTTAAAACCGGGTTGTGTCTTGCAGATCTGAGGGCTGTTTGGAGAACAGCAGCAAGCTAAGTTTTGGTGAGACGTGCAACCTTTTCACAAAGAACTTGATTACGTAAATGTAAAAAAATAAATAAATAAATTCAGAGATATACGGTACAAAATATTATATTTCTTATTAAGGTAGGGCTCAGTCTCTGCAATAAAAAAGCTGCACAATGCAGGCAAAGCACTAGTACATGATCTTTTTACAAGTAAATGAGCTCAGAATTTGGTCGATTCTCCTCATTCGGTTGAATGAGGGAATCATTGGATACATGGGACAATTTTATATTACAGTAAGTAAATAGGGCTATTTAAGGTTTTCTGTATCATGTTATTTAATATAAGATACAATCTGGAATAAATAGCTACCTGAAATAAATGCAAATGCTGTAGATATTTAAGTCAATATCCTTAATTTACATTTTGCACTGGTAATTTGCACAATTTCTGATTTAGAACATCATTGAGTCACATTTTAATATCTGATTCATTTTTTTAGAGTCTGCACTGCACGCTA
Source organism: Fundulus heteroclitus (assembly GCF_011125445.2). Taxonomy (NCBI): domain Eukaryota; kingdom Metazoa; phylum Chordata; class Actinopteri; order Cyprinodontiformes; family Fundulidae; genus Fundulus; species Fundulus heteroclitus. Next base: position 15,459,811 of record NC_046380.1, on the reverse strand, counting down.
ACGCCTTTCCCGATGACTTGAGTCTTGGAGCCGATGGTAAGCGCCTGCACGAACTCAAACACACAAACACTCACTTCCCAGATAATTTGATTATCTGAAACGTGACTTTGCACACACACAAACACACACACACGCGGAGACAGGTAAGGTGATGTAATGAGCCAGCAAATGTTTTAAATAGGGAAATCAGGTATTGTTTGGTTATGGTTATTTTTAAACTCTACTTATGCAGATCCTTTCAAACGGGAAAAGGAAATGCTTGCATCGAGTATTTTTTTTTTCCCCCACTTTATCTCGTTGGATTATTGCCTGTCCTTGTACACTGGTCGTTTCAGAGAGATTAAATAAACATTTCCGCCACACCAGAACTAAACCACAAAGATAAACGGTGAAGTGTGAAGCTGTTGCATTTTTTGCAGATCAGAAAATAAAATAAAATAAAATAAAACAGCTTCAGTCCTTAACTGAATGCAAAAGGGTCCAGGGAATGATAATCCCACAGGTGTCACACTATGTAAACTGGTTGTGTTGGAAGTTACCCCAGCAACATTTAAAACTCCAAATAAAACCATAGACTTTTCCAGTTTGGATAGAGATGTTTTGTTTTCTTGACTCCTTGTGTTAAATTCAAACTATAGATACTAAACTGCAACATACAGTCATTTTTTGCTTTTTCTTCGCATTTAAATGGCTCCCATTATCAAACAGATTTTGAATCATACAAAAAGAATTGGTTAAATGCATTTTTCCCCCCAAAAGATCACTTAAATTGTTAGTAAATAAATAAAGTGCTAGACCAGTAGAATTGAGACATAACTTAAATAGAACCTGTCTCAATACATGACGTAGGCTGAAAGACCTCAAAAACCAACTCATTGTGCTTTTTTTTACCCCCAGCCTCACTTATAAACTTTGGAGAAACTACAAATAAGTGTGGGTAAGTAGAAACATTTTACTAGTTTAACTGTCTTCTACACCTCCCACAAGACCATATATAATCTAGATTTATTTGTTTTACTTTTGCAAAATCATTATTTTCCTGGCAAGAATGCATGGTTCATTACACAGCCACACTCTGAAACTCTGCGGTTCTGTTTTGAGCTGCAGACAGAGTTCATTTACAGTTTAACTGGAAGCTTGACGGACCACTTTCTGGAAACGTACCAACACCATTTAAATGTTTTCTAAATATATGAAGAGGTTTTTCAAAAACTTTGTTGAACTATTTGTCGGTTTGTTTATTTTTTATTTCTTCTTCTTCGTTCGCCGTGATGCCCGGCCAGACACCCTTCCCTCAGAAAACAGCTCAGCAGGTTTGTTGTTTACTTTCTCCTCAAGCTCAGAATATAATTTTTTTTCATGTTAGTCCCCTGGGAAATAGTGAGTGTATCATCTGTTTTGAAAGTTTTATGTACCGTAACGTTTCATATGTTTGGTTTTTAGTGGTCCTCGTCAGAAACTATGCCCGCCGTCACTGAACCTGGGCCACAGCATGGCCTCCAGCTGCCTTTCCTCCTCCACCTGGAAAACGGTGTCAAGGTGAGTCTTGAAAATTGCAGAATGGTAAAGAAATATCATTTAGAAAATTGGTCTAAGTGTTGGACCATACGATTACTTTTACAATTTCCTTCACAACAAGTTACAGCTTCCAGAAACCTGTTATGTTACTCAGTCATGCCGTTTTGAATTGATACCTGTTCGTACAGGTGTACCTAAATAAACTCAGTAATCACTTCGAAAAGTGAAATTCATGTGATAAATAGACTCATTACAAATAAAGTATATATACACTACAGTATGGTAGGTGATTATTTCTGTTAATTTTGGTGACACTGGCTTACAACATATGGAAAACCTCCAAATTAGCACAGTTATTGATACCCTCCTCAACAAAGTATGCTACAAAAGTTCTCTACTAAGGAAGCAAACAGAGCGCTATATCAAAACCACACAACATTAACGTAAAATTGAGTGGAAGAAGAAAGGGGCAGAAAAAGACGTTCAAGCAACAGGGATAACCGCAGTGCTGAAAGGATCGTGAAGATTTTCCAGAGTATGTGGTAACAGAAAACCACAAAAACGTTGGAGTTGGCTGGCCTATCATGCACAGTGACACATTGGGTGCTAAGCAAGGTGTTGGTAACTTCGACAGTGTAACCCGTTACCAGGTCCTGTTGGAAAATTAGATCCGCCTCGCCATAGAGCTTGCCTGTGCAAATTCTCAGTTATACGGGTCACTGCAACAGAAAACAGGCTTAAATCTGAGGTAACCGGACTCCATAGAGCTTGTCAGCAGAGGGACAGAACTATTGGTCCAAAAATGTCCTGGTAGATGGCTACATCAACTTGACTCAACATGGTGGACCACCACCAGAATATAACATGGCTCCCTAAATCATCACATACTGTGGAAACGTCTCATTTGACCTCAAGGAACTCAGATTCTGTGCCTTTTCCTTTATGACTCTGGGGTTTTGGTTTTCAAAAGAAATGGAAACGTTCCCCTGAGGAGAGGACTTTTGACCACTGAGCGACAGGCTTGTTCCTTTTTCTCCGAAGCCTAGGTGAGACACTTATGAGGTTGTCTCTGGTTTCAAAGTGGCTCAACACAATGAAGGCCGCAGCTGTAGCTCATGTTGTTGATGCGTCGTTGATGCGTCGTTGATGCGTCGTTGATGCGTTGGTGTGCGGTGGCTCTTCAAGCTCGGACTCCTCGCACAGCTCACAGCCTCTGAATCTGCTCCAAGCACTTGAATGGGTTTTGCTTCATGGTTTTGTAAACGCGGTGGTCACGCTTGTTATTTGTTGGACTTATTTTCCAACACCTGTTCTTCCACTCAACCTTTACAGTCAAACTTAAATTTAGTTTCTGGAGCACATTTAAAACGATTGTAGACCAAAGTGCTGTGCAAGGCACAACTTAAGCAGGGAATTATACAGTAAAATAAAACACATCTAGATAATATAGGTGAATAAATAAATAAAATAAGTATGATAATGGTCAACTAAGATAAAAAGCCTGAAAGCAGAAATTGTTTTTTTTTTTTACAGCTTTGCATTGATTTGTTTGGACAGAGCAAACATTTTTAGCAAAGAACTGAAAACTCAAGTCAGCAGTTCTTCTGATTATTGTGTGGGTCAGAACGTCACATTTCTGTATTAGAGACATTTTCTTTTGGGCCCAATGTAATACTTTTATTTTCTGATAAATTAGTTTTGGGTTTTTATTAATTGTGAGCTAAAATCACAATTAGTGCCTCAAATGTATCCATCTGTGTCTCTTGAATATTTCACTTCCTCAAAAGACATTCCTGAAGTAAAACATTCTCTTTAGGATATTCGTACTTTTTGAGATGCACGTTTGTCATTTTTCAGCGTGTCAGAGGTTCTGCAGATGTGCTCCGAGGACGCAGAGGAGACTCTATACGAGCTGGGTTTTGGCTGCGAAGAACCTCAGGTCACCGTACGCATCCCTCCTCGATTCTTCACCTTTCCCTCTCAGGCTGAGGGCATCAACTTCCGCCTCTTCCTGGACGCCCAGATCCGGCGGATAAGAGAGGAAGACCCCAGCCTTTCGCTTGCCAGTATGGATTTGTTACATCTCTCTGTCTTGTATGTGTCAGGTGACTCATCTTCCGTTGTCGGGTGTGTGAAAAAGTGAAACTGTTTACACTCCGTTCTTCCCACAGGTCGTTTCAGACAAGTGCAAGTGCTCACGGCCATGGCCAATGCTTTCTATTCCCTTTACTCCCACGTCTCACGCACTCCGCTCCAGAAGCTGGCCACGCCGGAGTTCTCCTTCTCGTCTCCCGCGGAGAGGATCGAACGGTTCAGAACCAGCATTCGCAGCGAGCCTCGCTCTCCGGTGGAGAGGCTGAAGGACACCGTGAACAAGATGTGCCTGTACACCGGCTCGCCTCGCGGGTCAGACTCCACCTCTCCACAGCCCTCTCCCAGAAAGAGATCCAGTCTTCCTGAACTGGTGGATATCGTGCTGAAATCCAAGTCCGGCAGTGTCAAGAAGCTGGATTTGGGAGAACAAGACCGGTGTGGATCCCGTGAGGATTTTAGGACGCTGACAGATGGCGGGGACGTGGAGCAAACCCAGCAGACTGTGGAGGACACAGACGTTCATCAGGAGGGAAATAAAATCTGCCACGAGGAAACGCTGGACGGCGAACAAGCAGATAATGCTGATAGGGACAGACGAGCGGATTGCATGAGAACATCTCTAACGTCATCGTTATCAGGAGAAACTGTGATAGAAACAGAAACTCTGTCAGCCTCGGATCAGCCAGAGCGGGGATCGTGTCCGACGCAGAGCGACGAAGGGACCGCTGTGCTTAGTCCTGGCGCCAACGTCACGTACGATCTAATCTGCCCACAGATAGTGGAGAGTGTACATCGAGCGCCGTTCTGCGGTCAAAACAAAAGCCGCTTCCTTCATATCTCCAGGACAGAAAGTAGAGATAGATTATGCTCTCCGTCACACAAACCGGCTCTACAAACCCTTACCTCGGAGGCTAACGAGGACTCACAACCTTCCTCTTCTAGAAAGGCCCCGCAGGTGGATGGATCGGGATCACCTAGCGGCATTTATGCTCACTGCTGCATCACTGTGACTGGCTGGGAAGACGAGGACGCGTCTTCGCCCTCCAGGAACCCCGCGGATTCCTGCCACGCTTCACCTTCCTCATCCGAGCCATCACCTGCAGAGCCGTCCAATGAGGAAGAGGGACAGTACCTGAACCCGTTAACGCACCCGGGCCTGGGCAAATTCTCCGCTAACCGTCAGCAGGTCAACTCTTTCGAGCTGGAGGAGGTACAGATACTTTTAAATTCTAGCATATGCAATGCGATGATGAATTTAAACTGTTCTTTATGTGCCTTAGTTGATTTTTGTGGATTATAGGAAGTTTTAATCATCGTAACTCAATGCTTGAGACCAGTTGATAACACACAGTCATCATTTAATCAGTTTTTATCAGAATCAGACATACTTTAATAATCCCAGAGGGAAATTATTTAAGTAAACTAATTATTAGTAGGTCTCAAATATTGATGACATCCAGAACTTGGTGCTGATATTTAGTTGGGGCAACTGATTCGTCTTTCATTGCTCTTTTCTGAGGAGCTCTATTGAACTGCTGGGGTGCTGGGAAATTTTTTTTTAAATATAATTTTTCTTTTAAAGACATTTTTGTTTCGTATTTGCCATGCAGGTTTACAGGTTACATGGAGGCCCTGATAAGCAAAACACAACAAAACCAAAAAATTAGAAAACGCAACATATGCAATAAGGAAACCAAATTGGATAGGAGTGATAATCTGAAAAAAAAGAGAGTAATAACTTTATAATTAGTTTGATTAACTAATTGGAACTTGGTAAAAAAAAAAAGTTGTGAAAAAGACTCTGGGTCAATTCACCCCCTCTACCATACTGTCCCAGTATTTTGTCCCTTCCTGTTTGTATCCATAAACACTTTGAATTTCTCCACTGATGGTTTAAAAAAATTGCCATTCAAAAATACAAATCTACAGAGAAGCCAAGGGGTGAAATTGCCAGCAACTCATAGCAATTAAGTCTTCACAGAATCTTTACAATACATGGCTGAAATATTTAGTTTCCAATCTTATGAGAGGCATAGTCACCTGTCGTGGAAGTTGTAGTTTTACAGTGCTATGAAAATTTAAAAATAAAATTTTAAGTAATTTAGTAAGATTTTATGTCAGAGAATACATTTCTTTTTCTTGTTTGTAGCTGAACAAAACTAAGTAAGATATGTGTTTGAATTTATTAGTATCTTCTGTTTGAAGCTGTGTTTAATGTTTTCTGCGAGGCTTTTTCCTTAGTAAAATGTATTTCCTGGAAAATATTCTGGAACGCTGTTAAATCCTGAAATCTAATACACAAAGGCCAAAATAAAGTCACAAATGAAGTATTGAAACAGTAAATGAGCTTCAGTTTATTTAGCTAAACTCATGGTTCTTAGTCGCTCACTTTATTGACCTTGGTAAAACAAAGGGTATCTTTGTTAAATATTTTTAATTCACTGTGTTTCCATAGGTGTATAGTGCAGGAGAAGATGATTTTGGACAACCTTCCACCTCGCCACTCTCTAGAAAACATTCATACAAAGGTAAAAAATATTCATCTGTATTTATGAGGTTTTTTTAAACGTTTTACATGAAGCAAAGTTTTCATCGCACTGAGGAGGATTTTTCTGGTGCGCAAACAGCCGAGTGGATTGTGCAGCAGTTATAAATGGGTGAGGGGAGGGACGTTATCAGCTCACGCTCTAACAGCCGCCCAGGCGTTAAAACAAGTTTGCATGTTTCATTTTTATCTTTCTTCTTCCTCAGTTATAGAAAGTGACAAAGTGTTTCATATATGGCTCACTTTAGAGCATCATAAAATCTTTAGCTGTGGTCAGCTAATCGATTTTGACAACTGTTTACAGTTTTTTATGATTGCTTAAGCACAACTTTGAAAACAGGGCTCAGAATTTTAAAACACTTCACACAGTTAGTGTGTGCACAAACCTGCAGAACATCCCAGAACCTGTGCAGAATGAAACACCCATGTAAAAACTATACACATTTATAAAAACCATATCATGTTACCATATAAAACACACCTTTTCATAAGGCTTAATTCTTTGAACAAGTTACACACTGCTGTGTTTGACTTAAAACGCTTTTATCTCTCAGTGATCAGATTACTGTAGGTGAAGTACACAGAGAAAGTGAAAACAAGGTAAATTCACCAAACACAAGATCAGTGCTGCAGAAAATATGATTTATTTCTCTTCCTATAACCAAAATCAGTCAACATAGACAATCGCAACGAAACATGTCCCAACACTGTGAGCCCTGAACATAGACATATAAAAATACTGTACTACCCATACAGGTTACAGTAAAACAAAAAGAAAACAAAAAGAAATGAGTACAGTGACTACGACACATATCTTCGCCTAGCTGGATCTGGCCAGAGAATTTCATCAACATTGTCGGCAATGTCCTCTTTGGCAAGGCAACGTGGGAAGATCCGTCTTAAATGATGGATGCATCGTTGCACAGCTGACATTCGACTACTGTGTTGCTACTAACAGAGTGTGAATGGGTGAATGATTGTAGTGTAAAGCGCTTTGGGGTCGTCAGACTTGATAAAGCGCTTATACAAGTACAAGCCATTTACCATTTACCATAGACAAAATGTGTTTAGTGTTTCGCAAATCGCTGCGTGTATTGTTCTGCAAAAAGCACGCAGTCCAACGTTTTGCTCCTTGAGCAACATGTTGCTGATTCTGTAATTGTTTTATTAGTGTTTTTATGCAATCATAAAAAAACTGTAAATACGACCGTGTTCAGTGCATCGGGCTTGTCATAATCAGACAACTACAAAGTATTGCGTAATTGTAAAGTGGAAAGAAAATAATTCATAGATTTCAAAATAATTTACAAATAGAAATCTGAAAGATGCCGCTAATTAACAACCTGTAAAACTCACAGCATCTAATGCTTAATAAGTAGTCAGCATTTATGCAGTTTAATCTCAGGGTACAACCTCATTGGTTTGCTAGAGAACATCAATGAACAAAATCAATCTTAAGGACCAAAGAAGACCAAAACAAGTCAAGACAACATTTCCTCAGCTCAACTGGGAGAACCTGTCAACAGCACAACTATTAGTGGATAGGGGATAAGTTACATACTTGTGGATAGAGAGCCATGTAGACTGGTACCAGCAGAACCATCTCAGGTTAAATGCAGGGGAAACCAGGGAGCTGGTGGTGGACCTTTGCAGGTGCAGACCAACCCTATAGATACTGGTTAACATCCAGGGAACTGATGTTGAGATAGTGGACTCTTTGTATAAGTGCCTTGGTATTCACCTGAACAATAAACTAGACTGGCGTCACGACACTGATGATCTGTACAGGAAGAGCCAGAACAGACTCTACCTCCTGAGCAGGGTGAGATTTTTTTGGAGTGAAATGGACTTTCTTTAACTCTGTGGTGGCGTCAACTATCTTCTGTAGTGTGGTTTGCTGGAGCAGCAGCTTATTTCTAGCTAGAAGCGGCTGGATAAACTCATTAGGAGAGCCAGCACTGTCCTGGGATGCCCTCTGGAGCTAGTGCAGGTTGTGGGAGACAGAAGGACTGTAAGAAAAACAACATGATTGATGGACAATGTTTACCACCCTGTGCATGGAGCTGGTGCAGAGCTGGAGATCTCTTTCAGTGCCAGACTGCAGCACCCTAGATGCTCTAAGGAGCGTTTCCGCAGGTCCTTCATCCCAGCTGCTGCTAAACTTTATAATCTCTGCTGCCCACAACACACTCAGTAACTGTTTACAACATGCTAATGGTTGTACGGGTTCTGATATGATCATGAATTATTTCCACTGTGTTTCAGACGCTGATGTCCGTTTGCACACCCTTTAGATGCTTGAATGTTGTTTGTACAATCATGCATATTGCATCTTTTTCCTCACATCGTTGTGTAACTCGGCTGCTGTATAACTGCTGATTAACTTGAATATTCAAATTTGTATTTGAATATGTCAGTTACAATAGTTGTGCAATACTTTGTGTTTAATTTTATTTTTGCCTTTCTGATAAATCACTTCTTTGTTTCTTTAGACCTAACTCTTGATTAGCTTGTTTTTCATTACTGCTTTAGTTTGTATAACTAAGTGTTCCAAACCCTCCATCCAAAATGGTTTTTTTTTTGTGAAATAACAACAAAGCTTGACCTAATTTAGCAAAAGAAATACCTATGGATAAAAATTACCATAGTATTGGCAGAGATATAGTTGATATTGCTGATAGTATTTTTTTTCTTGATGGAGTGGATAAGAGTGGAGTATTGCAGGCTGTACAACAGTGTCAAAATAAGACCAGTAATAATTTTGTAGATATGAATATGGGTTTCATTAAGAAGTTGTGGACCTATTTACATATATCTGTAATTTGTTATTTTCAAGAGGGGTTTTCCCAGACAATATGAAAATTGCTAAAATTGATGGGAATAAGCATGATTATAATATTTATAGACCTATTTCACTGCTTCTGCAATTTTCAAAGATTTTGGAGAAATTATTTATTTCTAGATGAAATAAATGTATTAATAAATATAGAATTTTAACTGAACCAATATGGTTTTTGCTCAAATCATTCAACGGTGACAGCAATAATTGAGCTGGTAGAAGAGATTTCAACAGCAATAAGTGTAATAAGTGTATTAGTGGATTTAAAAAAAAGCCTTTGGTACATTAGATCACTCAATATTATTGAAAAAGTTGTACAAGTGTGTTTTTTTAAATAAGTTATTTCAAAAATAGAAGGCAGTTTGTAGAGATTGCTAACACAAAAGCTACTGTGTGAAATATTAGTTGTGGGGTACCACAAGGATCAATGCTTGGACCCCTACTCTTCCTTATGCATTAATATTATTTTTAAATTATTTTGGTGCATTCTATTTGCAGATGATATAACTTTTTTATTCTGGAGAAAATATAAAAATTGCTAGAGGTAGTTGGAACTGAATTTATTTAAAAAAAATGGTTTAATATTGTTAAACAACGTTTATGATATTTTGCTGCAGCAGAAAAAGTGTTGATAAACAACTGTATATTGAAAGATTCGAAGTACAAAAAAACAAAATAAATTAAGTTTTTGGCTGTTCTTATTGATCAACATTTGTCATGGGAACCTTATAAAAATCACATAAAAGGTAAAATATCTAAAACTGTTGCTGTAATAAGGTCTAGGATATTTTGAACAAAAAGGCTTTGTATATATTGTACAACCCATATCTGACGTATTGTGTGGAAGCGTGGGGGTAGTGCCTGTCAAACATATATAAATGAAATCTTCCTCTTACAGAAAAGAGCTGTGAGAGTTATTCGTGGAAGTGGATATAGAGATCATACAAATCCAATATTTATACAGTTAAATTAATTGAAAATTAATGAGTTGATTGAAATTTGTATGTTAAAAGTTATGTATAAAGCTCATAAGCAAACATTACCAAACAACATTCAAACCAGATTTATTAAAAGGGAAAGTAAATATAGTTTAAAAGGAACTGAGTGCTGCAAAAAAAAAAGAGAAAGTATAATTGTGCTGATGCAAAAATGTATTTCAGTTAAGGGTGTTAAGTTTGTGGAATGATGTTGACAGTGAGATGTCCAAAACAATTTTTAAATTTTTTTAATTTATTATTATTGTTACGTGTTATATTAGTGATTAGGATTATATATTTTGGTGTTTTCTCTTGTGTTACCAAGGGACCTCTAAGTTTTGATTTCTAAGTTTAATTTCTGTGAATAGGGGCAAGCGTTATAAGTTTATACTTCCTTTTGCTCCTTTTTGTTCAGAATTTTATTTATTTTTACCTTTTTTTTAAATTAATGAAATAAATGAATTTTGCACGGAAAGTTTGTGCCTCTAGAGGTGCAACGTTGGTGGAGACATTTCCAAAAAAGACTTGCAGCTGTAATTGCTGTGAAATGTTGACTTAGGGGTTGAAAACAAATGCTATTCTGATTTATTTATTTTTGGAAATCAGGTTATTATTTTCCCTCCACAACTGTACACATAAAAAAACACATAAAAGACATGAACGTTTTTGGTTGTGACTTATACAAGATAAAAATGTCCATGATGTGAATACCTTTTCAAGGCACTGTAAGGATGATGAGAGGCACTTGCGTATACAGGTCGCTGAGCAGGTGTCTTCAAGGGGAAAATGGGGCCTTTTCTTAGCCAAATTCAGGTTAGACTGCAGCTGCTAAACGGTTTATAGTTTGCAGAACTTGGAGAAAACCTGAATGTGTTTTTTTTTCTTTTCTTTTGATGGTTGTGTAGGTGAAGTGGTCCGGGGTGACAGCATGCAGTCCGACAGCAGCGGCTACGCAGACGAAGAAGTCAGCCCCTCACCAGACAGACACAGCAGGTGACGGAGCGAAACACGGCAGGACTGAAACGTACAGGAGGAGCAAGAACCTTTTCCGTTTGGAAAAGTGGATCTGAGCACCGACTTTGCTTCAACTCTCAAGATGTGAATGTTTTGGCGGCTAGACCAAAAATAAAACTTCATGATGTTCATATGAAACACAAAACCCTGTATTAAAAAAAATGGCACAGACTTTGACAGTGAAGTGTAATGGAATGGTACTTTAATCAGGGTAAAAAACAACTTTTAAATCTTACAAAAAGTGTTTTATCGAATACAATGTCCAATACAGTTCCTATTTCATTTGCATTTCTTTGTATATATATATATATATATATATATATATATATATATATATATATATATATATATGTTTATGCCAGCACAGAGAGATGGTGTGAGTGACCAAAGTAAAATAAAAACTTCCTTGTTTTAATGATGTGAAAAATTGTTTGCAGGTCTGCCTTTTCTAAGTATGGTTGCTGCCCGCAGGAACGCCTCAAATGCACACTGTAGACAGACATATGAATTAGCAGCTAGTTAAAACTCTTTTTGACAATACATAATGCAGAAGACAGAGGGATTTCTTACAGTTGTGGAGAAAGCGTTTTCACAGAAACACACAAAAAAAAATAGATGATGAATGGGACAGCATCAGTTCCTGATCATCACAATTCAAGTCAAAGTTTAAGAAACCAAAAGAAAACACATGGAAGTCAGTGATGGTCATTCCATGCACAGCCCCGGTTAAAACAGCATGATTCTTGTCATGAAAAACAATAAGACCCTAATAAATTATCTTACCATTGTTTTCCACATATATGACATTTATCCTGTACAATAATGTTGATTTTTGGTTTATATCTGCTCCTGACAGATACCTTTGAGATCCGTGTCATCCTTGTGTAACCTGCCTGCACACACTATAGCTTCAGCTGCTGGTTGTTCATGAGTTAATCTCAAGAATATCCTACAAGGATACAGAACTTTATTTCAGGATCGTTAGATTCACAATAATTGACAGATTAGGTAAGTGCACATTCATGCTAACAGGTAACAGCAGCCTTCTTTATATCCATTTTTCCTCTAAAAAAAATGTTTCACTTGAATTGTACAGGATATATGACACTTTAAATGTCAGAAACATTTTTAAAATTATAGATCATGTCTGAATTTTGTACATCATCAAAACATGGCATTTTTAACAAGGGTGTGTACATAGATGAGAGCCACTGCATAATAAGTAAAGGCTGCAATTCAGGAGTAAATGTACTTCAAAACAGCTGTGGTCTCACAAAGCTCCTAATTCACAGACTATTAGTAATAGAGAGCTTTGTGATGGTAATACTTGTGAAACTTGTCAAAGATGACTCATATTTGGCAACCACATTTATTTGCAGCCCTGGTAAGAACGTCAAAAAAAAAAAACCTTAAGCTAAATTTACCTTTAGCCACAGCAGCACAACCTCGGCTACAGTTTATCACTGTGAGGTTTTTGGAGATTTTTCTTGCCTTCATTACCATCCTCCCCAAATAAGGGTCCATCGCTGACCTACACGTGTTGTTACTCTGCATGTAGACATAGGCAGGTTTAAGAGAGTATCCATTTTCTTCTCATTCCCTGATTTATGGAGATCAACTCGCACCTGCCCAACTTTAATGGCAAGTTCTATCGTGTTTCCCATTTTGAAGAGTGGCTTATTAGATTGGCGTTCATGTCACATAACGATTTATACGCCAGGGGGGAAAAAAGATGAACTATTTATTTGAAAGAATTATCAGGAGATTTTTTCCCCTCACTGGATGAAAAGACTTGAATAAAGGTTTGACTTTTCCAAATGTTCCCAGATGTGCAGATGATAAACGATAAGTTTATAGGACCATTTCCACATCCTTACCAGAGGTGCCAATAAATATGTAGGGCGCCGTATCGTTTTCAAAGACTTACAGCTAATGTGACTTCATAATTTAAAACGTAGAAAATTACGATGATAAACGGTCACTGGAGTCTTAACTTTTATAGACTGGTGGAAGCACATTTCTTTAAGGGATAGCAGCTAAAATCATTACATTTTCTGACAGACAGACTGGGAGTTTCTTTCCCATCCATTCACATAAACTTAATTCGGTAGGACTAATAAATACCGTTAACTCTATATCTAGCTAGTAATATAACCTACCGAGGGTTTTTTTTTTCAAAAATATTTAGCTGCAAAACATTGTTTACTTGGATACAACATTTTAAAACTTCTGATATACACTCATTTATCGTCTCTTTTTAAGAAAGTATTTTGGATTACATCAGGCTAAAAGGAAAAAAAAAAGGGAAAAATATGTTTGGTTTTTTTAAACAATTTGTAACAAATAAGAAAAATTGTACAGGGATTTTATTTTTATTTTAGGCAGCAAAATGAACAGTAGCACCTATCAAACATCAATAGAACTGAAATAAATGACTCCAGGTGTGAATTTCAGGGCGGGAAAAGTCTTATTGTTGAATCTGAGGCTTCCGTTTTCTTTTTTAATATATGTCACAAAAGTACCTCCTTCATCTGAATAGGAGAGGTCTGATGGCATATTGTGTAGTGGCGAGTTCCAGTCTGTGGAAAGGAAACGGAGCAGGTCCGTCATTTCCCTCCTGCCATGATTTTCAGGTACTGCAGTGCATTGTGGGCCGCGTTGGCTCGTGCGGAGTCCACGTTCTGAGCGAAGCCATGGCACACTGTGATTGGCTGCGTGGACAGCTCCACCAGACACTGGCACAGGCCGCTGAGACTGCGCTCCTCTGGAAACGGACACAAACAAAGCCCAACAGCAGGACAGCAACACGTTATTACCGCTCCTTTTCTGTACGCCAAAACTTCTATTGTTTTCTCTTAAATAAGTCTTTGCAACATTACAGACTATTTTAGGAATAGATTGGACAATATGAGTGGGCACATTTGCAAGCTGAACTATGGTCCCCATTCATCCCAACATTATTGGGATATATATTGTGCATTATATTACATAAAATAGAATATTTGCATTGATTTTCATCGAATGATGATGTAGTGGTGAAGTCTTCAGTCAATGCAATGAGTACGGCTACAGGACAACAAACATTTAAAGGGAAATATAAACCTGACGTGCTTGAAAGGATGTAAGCCTGAAGTTATAATGTAATTAAAACTTGAATGCAACGTCCACCTGGCTGTATGTCAGAATCCCGCTGGAAGGTCAGTTTCAATTCTTCTGTACCTTCTAAGAGTTTTTTTCCCTCTTCAGTTTGGCTTCAAATTATCTCTTAATCTGCTTTGCACATTTAGAGTCTGATAGTTTTTGTATATTCTTCATTACAAAATGAAGAGCAACAATTTTGATGTCTAGCCACAGATTCTCAATTGGATTTTGGTCTGGACTTTGACGGGGCCAATTTAAGTTTAGGGTCATTATGGCACTGGAAGGGGAACATGCACGGCAGTCTCTAACAGGGTTTTACTCCAGGACAATGGCAAACCGTTAAACTTCCTGACAACTATGACCAGCTTCACCCACACCATCATGTTGCCTTTGCCATGACAGTCTGGCTTCACTTTAGAATGACCAACTCCCTCTGCTGGACGGCGGTCATACTACAACACTGAAAGAAGGTCTAAGCAGACGTTATGAGTTAATCTGATGAAACGATAGACATCGCGGGTTCGTATGTCAACGTCACCGCCATATTGTATGTTCTGTTGTAGTGAACGTTGATCAGAGAAGATGCCTCATTCCTGTGCTACATGGAAATGTACCAACAGTTATATATATATATATATATATATATATATATATATATATATATATATATATATATATATATACACACACACACATACATACATGCATACACATATATATACGTGTGTGTGTGTGTATATGTTATGAATATAAAAGTCAATTGGTTAAATCTAAACACTGTGGTCTTCATTATTTCATAAAACCGTGTCACATGTGAACCTTTTAAGTTCTGGTATAGTCACAGATTAGGAACAGACGTTTTGGGGGAGTATTAAAGAGAAAGTTACTAATATGAGAAAAAAACTCCTAGGACAATAAAGTAAAAAAAAGACAAAAGTGGTAATATTATGAAAAAAAACGTCATATTATGACAATTAAGAGGGGACATTTCCAGAATAGTCACAGTTTGCACAACTATTTCAGTCCTGGAGTAATAGGGCCAGGTTAGATTCTTTTAATTATTTTTATTCTTTACGAGTATAAAGTCAAGAGGATGAAGCCAAAGTAAAAATATTACGAATATAAAGTATGTTCTGAGATTAAACTCCCTCTGATACTGTTTAAGTGACTCAGACTAACTGCAGATTTGCCACATTCAACATGGCGGACGCACAGACGCATTCGCAGCATAGGCAGAACCCGCCCAACGAGACGTCTACGTATATGATGTCTATGGATGAAACAAACTTTAATCTGATTAACCATTAATTGAACGTAAGTCCATTATTTGTTTGCATCCATATTTCAGGGCGCTGTGCAATGTACGTTCGCAGCCATTGCGATGCAGCCAAATGTTTTGCCTGGATCGCCTGCTGATGGACGTTTCACTTTTTGTCGTTTTCTCACAAACAATACAAACTGACAACGAGCCATTTCCCCCTTGCTCGCTTCACCGTATCATCAAATAGGAGGAGCGTCCACCCGCCAACCGGTTCCTCCTGTCTGTTTAACTCACCGTGGCGGAAAAGAATTTTACAGAGCGACCAATCACAGACCCAGGAACGCTCCATGACCAAGCTCCGCCCCCTTGAAAAGTTTCAGAGAGCATGTGTTCTTTATTTTTTTTTTTTAAAACTTGATTGTATAAAGGGTTGGGTTTGAATTCAGTGTTTGCGTGTTGTGTATCTAAAAATAGGTCACTAAGCAACAATATAAAATGGTCAGGGCTGCACTTAAAATATATGTTTTGAATTTGGTGATAATTACCAAAATATGATTTCTATTTTATCGATATGCTTTTTTTTCTATATCGTCCAGCCCTAATAGAAAAATAGCCTAATTGTACTGTCTAAATATGTAACACATTAAATACATTTTTGTGCTTAAATAAATGGACGAGGAGGACCCTTATTGTGACGCAGATTGACATAAAAGTTCAGATTTTTGAACTTGAGTGAAATTTCTTACTGATAAATTACTGATAAACTTCAGAGGCCTTCACAGAACACCTGGATTTATCCTTAGAATAAATTAAATGTATCATTTTCCTTTCAAATCACAGTTATGCGGTACATTTCGTTAGTCCGTTGTGGTTATAATGTGCTAAAATATATATATATATATACACGCATATACACACACACATATATATATATATATATATATATATATATATATATATATATATAAATAAACAAGATTTAGGAATATATTGCTAAATATATATATATATATATATATATATATATATATATATATATATATATATATATAAAAACAAGATTTAGGAATATATTGCAACATATCACTCACAAGTCAGGTTAAAAAAAAGCTTAGCTAAATTATATATACATGTAACCTAAATGTGTACCTACAAATAAATCCTTGCATTGTGGCCAGACTGCAGTGCGCTGCAGAAGCGACTGTAGCTCTGAGTGTCAGTGTTGATGGGCTCACCTAGATCAAGGTAGCTGACGTCGAAGCGCTGCTCTGTGGAAAGGTCGCTCAGCAGGGAGCAGAAGTTGGAGTCTGACGGCATGCCCAGAGGGTGGCTGCGCAGCTGCAGAATCTTCTCTCCAGCAGAGTTACGCAGGGAGTCCCACGTGCAGCTGTAGCCTTTACTTTTACCCGTCTCCGCTCGGCTGCCCATGTGCTTTGATTACAGAAGACACGGATTTTATACCAATCAGCAAACACATTAATCTTCCTGACAGCCACATTAATTATGCTCGTCGCAGTTTAATGGGAGTAGCTTTTGTTATTGTGGCAGCTCCTCAAACTCCTTCCTTTAACTGATATTTTATTACTGCAGCTAATTTGTATTTTAGCTTCTTTTTTCGATCCTTACGATGTTAAACGTGTCTTCTTCTGCCTCGGCGTCATTGCTGCTCCGCAGATCCACCGGCACGTCGTGTATCCGGGAAAGCATCTTGGCGGCTGCATTTCTCTTGGCCAGCTTCTTAGATGTGCCGCTACCTGCACGGGAATAAAAAAAAACTGATTAGCATCAGGTGGGACATAAAAAAGTGAAAGGAAAACATGCATTTGCACAACAAAATCTAAAATTTAACTATGTTCTTCCCAATTAAAGGAATGGGGAAGGCAGCTGAAGACCAGAAAGGGTCTTTTAGCCAAATGCAGAGTTAGTAGAATTTTCTTTTACTGTTTTGCATCATGTAGGGGCTGTATTAAGGACAGAGACTAAACAACATTAAAGATGAAATTTAGGACTTGATCCTGACCAAAAACAAACACATGAAGGACATATAAGTCAAGCATTTTGAAACGTACCAATTTCTACAAATCGCTCCACTCTGCAGGTCATGGTGAACTCTTTGCGATGAGCAGGACCTGACTCCTGAGTGACCGTGTACTCTGGCAGACGCCATCCTTTCTGCACCACCAACTCCTGACATAGAAAAAAAAAAAAAAAAAAAGACAAAATAAAACAAAACTGACAAACTATAAACCAACGGTGGATCTCAATAAAGTGAAACATCAGTGAAACGTTTACATTGTTACATTGTTATATGACAAAAGTGAAATCTGTATATTATAGAAACTAATTATACATAATCAGAACACTACATCAGACCAAGGGCGTTTTAATAGAGGCGTTATGTAACGGTCGTGTTATAGGCCACACTTTCCCAGGGAATACTGTTGGCTGACAGTTGTTCAGCAGGAAACAATAGACTCCCTTCACGAGGAGGATAGGCCACAGGTCATTGCCAAAGAAGGTGGCTGCTTACATTGTACTGCATCCAAGTATATGACTGGAAAGTTGAGCGGGAGGAAAAAGTGATAAAAAAGTAAAACTAATTAGGGCTGCATAGTTAGAAAAACTTGCAATAATGTTGGCAGTTTTAGAAATGATAATATGACTTGCAATAAACATCACCTACAAGTCTGAAGGTCATTTAACTCTGGGTTGACAGCAGATATCACTGACATCTAGTCTCTGTAATGGGTCCATTAATAGGTAATATTTGTTGCAGCCCGTAATAAAATGAGGAATACTTGTATAGCAACATTTTCATAGTGGACAGTGATTTGTAATTATGATAAATTTGTAATACATTGTACTGCCTGACAACCAAAAGGGAAAACAACGGCCATCAGAGAGTCGCGACGTGAATAAAATCCAAGAATTTCAGGGATCATGAATATCGCTGTGCTTGGTTGGGCAGAAAAGTCTCCAGCTCTAAACACCGTGGACAGTCAATGGGTTACTTTTAAGAGAATGACGAGAGACACCAGACCTAACGACGCAGACGGCCGTTATTTGCGCAATCTGGATTTCCTTAACACCTCAGCAGTGCAACAGGCTCATTGCCTCCGTGTCAGGCCGTAGAGATGCACTAATTCATGCAAAAAGAGCCCCGGCCAGGTATTTAGTGCAAATACTGCACAGTGCATGGATCTCTGCACATAAAAGCAGTGTTATTTCCCTGCCACGCCACTAGGTAGTATGTTATTTGAAACTCAACACGCGCTTCCATTCAAAAACTCCCTGCGTAAAACGGCACCGCCACTAAAGCCCTATTCTGACGGGATTAGTTTTACCTAGAGACCGCATGCGATTCGTAATAATTGTGGAGCTTTTCTTGTAAATCCTGTGCGAATCGGCCATGTCAGTAATTTGTAAAGTAAAAACTCCCCCGCAACTTACCTATTATATTTTGCTGATCTCCAAGGTCCTGAGATAAAACCAATCCAATGTGAATCAGCATTTCTGCCATTTGGACAGAGATCAGTGGGATCTAATGCGTAAATACGCAGTTTTTCTTTCCTGGGCGCATTTCTATTTGCTTTATGTTGAAAGAAATGGAGCCTGCGTTGGCGTGTTTAGAGCCGGCAAAACCCTATCGGAAAACAAGCCCAGAAAAAAGCCTAGCAACCGATCACATGGTAACACAGAGGCCACTTCAATGCCGTATAAACACATTAACCGGCTTAGTGAGGTTGCACTGTGTGATAGACTTTAACTTATTTTTCACACTGAGTTCCCAAACAGGCAGATTTAAATTGTTTCGTTTTCAAAGAAAACGCTGTTGTGTGGACGCACAGCAGAAACAGCACAAAACGTTTCAGTTTCTCTCAAAAAAACATTGTCACGTGCACATGGCCTTAATGTCGTTTACCTATGGGTTAAAATAGACTCCAGATAATCACTATAGTCTATTCAGCAACAAGGGTTTATTATACTAGCTACTTCTGGCCATTCTCTGCCTTTTTTCACCATCTAAGCTGTAGTTTCTAAAAAAAAACTTTACCAACTCACTACCTGTTTCACATCCTTGAACATTTTATGATGCAATAAACAAGGTTCACAAAAGTATTACAACATCAAAAGCCCGAATGCAGGGTTTAGCTAACATTTAATGAAGTCCATTTAATGCATTTTGCCTACAGTATCGCAACTGCAATGCAATTGGTACACATTGTGTGGCTCAGGTCTGCTCTTAAGTTTTTTTTTTTGTGGCTCTCTGCTAGACGACTGCCAAGTCTGCTGTCTTCCCCGTGACTCTTTAGCCCATAACGTGGTCATACCACAACAGTTCTGTATTTAAAATATCTTATTTTTATTGATCTGTTGTGATAATTTGAATGTCTAAGAAACTACATTTTTGGTTTTCATGATCATAATCAAAATCTATCAGTCTGTGTGCAGGGAATCCATGCAACAGATGGAGTTTCACTTTTTTGAGTTACCGATGCAGACTAACTTTTCAGTTATATTTAAATTCGTTGAGATGCAGCTGCATGTTAACAAGCCATGTATAAGACATAATGAGTAAAGTGTAGTAGAAAGACTGAGGTTATTTACCTGCAATGCGCCTACAGGGTTACATTCAGACTGCTGGGAACTGTTTGAGGTCTTCATCTCTGACTGAGAGCTACACACAAGCCGAGACAGAACAAAACAGAGAAGGAAACACTGAAACCACACAAACCATTATCGTGCATCTGCTAAACGTCAGTCAGCTCAGCTTCTAGGCTACTGAGCATAGCAAGCAAAGTAAAATATACATATATATATTCGTGCTGGGTTAACATTTGCAAGTAAAAAACGAATCACAAGTCTGACCTGTCTCCCTCTACGGACACTTCAATTTCAGTAAAACCTTCCTCTCCGAGAGTGACTCCAGCTGGGCCTCCGAAGCCTCCCTTGAGCATCTTCAGAGCAGCCTCGGCTGCTTTGTGCTTGGCTGCTTTCTTGCTGGGCCCTTGGCCGGTGCAGCTGATCTCTCCGACGGAGACGCGGAACGTGAAGTTGGGCTGGTGGGCCTGTCCCTCGGCCTTCAGCAGGTCGTACACTGGGGTTTTGCCTATCCGCGTTCCATACTCCTGCAGCAGACTGATGGGCGTCTTTCCGGGATTCACAGCCAGCATTTGCTCAATACTACAAAAAAAAAAAAAAGGAATAAAGTAAAACCCTGTATTATACGGAGTTTAATGGAAGTACTTAGAGTATTGATTGTGTGCACAAATTCTAAACTTCAGAACAGGCAAATGGACTTTGGCAAGAGTCAAGGTGGGGATAGATGATAGGACTCTGTTTTTAATGAGTTTCTCAAAGGAGCAATAAACATACATGTGTGCTTATTAAAAAAATAATAACACAGTAAGATAATCAATTAAACCAATTAAGAACAAAGTTTAGTTGCATGATACGCTCGTTTTACACACGTGTTCCATTGCTATCTGGGATCTGACATAAATCTCAGCCTGTTGCATATCAAACCCAGCATTCCCTGCAAACTATACCATGAGATCAACTGAGAGATGCAGCATCCTGAATGAAACGTGGTAAACATGCCACATGTGGTTCAAGGAATCTTTATTGTCCCCATAGGGCAGTTTGTTTTACAGCTTGCAGTAGCAGGCAAACAATTAAACAACAATACCCCAGACACACAACGACGGAGCGGGCTTTGCCAAGAGTTCTGAGCTGGTAAAGGGCAGTGAGGTCATTCACGTGAATACCTGCAATTTCGCGCGTTTTTCAGTGTAGGCTTGTAACGTGACTTGGTGGGAAATTAAGTCTCATTTTACTGTGTTTCCACGGCTAAGAAATCGTGCTACTGAAGACCTTAAGGACTAAAGTCTCAGCAGGATCTGGAAAAACTAATTCAAGCGTTTATCTTCAGTCAAATCAATTACTGCAACGGTATTTTCACAGTCTGTCTAAAAAGTGGATCAGACTGCTGCAGCTGATCCAGAACGCTGCTGCCCGCGTCCTCACTAAGACTAAGAACGTAGAGCACATCACCCCAGTTCTAAAGTCCTTCCACTGGCTCCCCGTATCTCAGAGAATAGACTTTAAAATACTTCTGTCTATAAATCACTGAATAGGTTAGCACCTAAATACATCACAGACTTGTCATCAGTGTATCAACCCTACAGACCACTCAGGTCTTCTGTCTCCAGCCTACCCTGTATACCCAGAACCAGAACCAAACACAAAAAAGCAGTGTTTACTTCTCATGCTCTTCTTATCTTGAACAAACTCCCAGAAGACTTTAAACATGTTGAAACCCCGAGTTCCTTTAAATCAAGATTAAAAACCTATTTGTGTAGAGTTGCCTTTAAATGCAACTAATGTTTGACATTAAAAACCAAATGACTTTAAAGGGGGCTAAATACAAATGCATATCAAACTTTATGACTTTAATTAGATTTCCTTTTCTTTCACTTCCCAGTCATGTGCTGCTTTGTGTTTGTTTATGACATAAAATCACTGCCTTGAAGATCTTCTTCATTAACACTGCTGTTTATTCAGGCGAAGATCCATAGCAATGTTTCCCAAGTGTTCACAATCAGATGTACATGCTTGCTCCTTTGATTTGAACACGGCATTTACGTAAAGATGTCTAAACTAATAATGTTTTTTTTTTTTTATCCAACGCCCCAAGTTAAGTTAACTTGTGATGCAGTAAACAGGTCATCCTGTTGAAGCAGACAGGAAATGAAACCATGGCGACGGGCCCTGTAACAGACCATGATGTGGTTTATCTGTGAGCCTGGATGCTCAGCTCTCCCATGCCGCTGCGCTCAGCCTCACCTGGAGCTCCCGGAGTTTCTCTTCCAGCTCTCCGATTCTGTCTCGTCGTTCATTACCTATAGCGTGCAGACGGAGCCGATCGGTTTCGGATGGCGAATCCCCCCCACCAGAACATACACGAGCTTTCATTAGACGGTATTTACTGTTGCCCCCAAACAGATGACGAGGCTACAACATGATGGAAGGAGGGAAAGGAGGAAAAAAGAGAAATCCCCTTCTGCTGCCACAAGCTTCGGCACGCAAAGATGACGTAGTCGTGACGCCGTGTCAAAGTCGACTCCTGATTGGGGTTCGCCAAAAATAATAAATAAAAATAACTACATATAATATAATATAATATAATATAATATAATATAATATAATATAATAATAATAATAATAATAATAATAATAATAATATAATATAATATATATAATATATATATATATATATATATATATATCTATATATATATATATATATATATATATATATATATATATATATATATATATATATATATATATATATATATATATATATACTTCATGTAAACAAATAAGGGGAACAACACTTGAAAGCTTAAAAAGGAAACAACACCCTATGTAACGCTGACCGCTTTATATGGAGCAGTGTGCCTAAAATAAATCGAATAAAAGCAGTAAAATTCACCCATTTATGAGCAGTGTTTCTGTCGTCACGCTTGCTCGACATTTCATACCATATAGGCTTTATTTATAAAGCATTTAAAGCACCCCCAGGACCAAAGTGCTGTACACAGAATAAACAGCAGCCATGATACCATAGTGAGCCAATATTACAATCAATAGGACCTTGAAATGTCCCTGTATTGTTTTTAAAATTCAACATATTTCTCTTTTTTCTTGAACATACCTTTATCTTAAACATTACCTGTTTTTGCACAAATACTAATGCACATAAAAAACACAGGCAAAATGTATTTATTTATGCTTTATTTTTATGTTTTCTTTACTTGTTTTATAATTTTTTTTCCCATTCTATCTCATTGTATTACAGTTTATAACAATTATTTTAAAGATTCTTCATCGATTGTAAAAGCATGCAAAGTTTTAGTTTGGATATTTATAGACTTCTTTCCCTCTGTTTTTTTTTCTCCAAAATCAAGGGCTAAGAAAAAGGAAAACAATTTTAAATGACAGATTTGAAAAGGATGAATGTATATGGGTTATGCCTCTCTTAGACCCCCAATAAGCTCTTTTGTTTCTGTTTTCTATACAACTTAAAGATTCTGTTCTTCTGATGTATTTTTATCCCTGATACTATTTTTCTCCATTTCTTCCTTCTCTATTACTCAACACAAACTCCACAACATGCTGTCCTGATCAGGTAGAAGGACTAGAAGGAAAAAGATTGAAAGACCAGTAAAGGGCACATGTGCAGTTGAGGTCAGACGTCTGCATGCAATCGTGATGGGACATTTTTCTGTGATTTATTTGAATCGTTATGTAAATTAATTTTGTAATCAAGAATTGCAGTGCATTAGTTTAAAAATGTTCAGCATGGTTGAAAATTAACATCAACTTGTTTTCACTGAAAGCCTTCTGCTCTGCGTGCCTGCGTTTAGAATCTTAGAATGTTATTGTTTTAAATGCTATATCATCACTGGAACAATAAATCCCCTATTTATTTGTTAAATTGCAAACACTTTATATATTTTTAATGTTTGCTTTGTTCGTTTGTCTTGTCCACTATGATCTGTGCTGCTGCCTTTGTTGGTCAGGCCACCCTTGTGAAAAGGTCTTGATCTCAGTGGATCTTTTATCTGAATCATAATTACATTTAATGTCATCCTTCCCCATTCATTCAATTGTGCGATGGTGTATGTATGTAGAATAAAACCTTCATGTAAAAATAAATATAATGTTTTTATTTTTCCTTTATTCTTAAAGTTATTGTTATCCTGTTCAAGAAATGCCACCGAGTTTAAATGCTTTGTGTAAAATGTATTTTACTGTGCAAAATTGACATGCTCAGATTGAACCAGCAGAGGGCGACATTCAGTCACCCATCTGCCAACTTGTTTCATAAGGTTCTGCGAGTGAAAAAAAAAAGGCATTTAATTTGTCAAACACCTGCCGTCTGCACTGTAGCCATTTGTAACAGGGAAATATCTGCAACAGAGTTAGGATTACTCGGCATTTATTGTCTTTTGAGAAACCAAGAACATACTGACGCACATAATAGAATAGAAATAGTCCAAACTGTTTAGAAACGTCCAGAAACTTTAAAGTTAGCCGTTTTCTTGCACTGAAAACCTTTTTATCACCAGAATACATATCATCAGGAAACTTGATATATAGATATAAACCCAAAAAATGCATTGGCGTTAGAAATATGAAAGAATAACTTTAACAA
The DNA here is from genome assembly GCF_011125445.2 of Fundulus heteroclitus. Lineage (NCBI taxonomy): Eukaryota > Metazoa > Chordata > Actinopteri > Cyprinodontiformes > Fundulidae > Fundulus > Fundulus heteroclitus. Next base: position 15,435,199 of record NC_046380.1, on the reverse strand, counting down.
GCAGCAGCAGAAGAAAAGGACTCTATGTTCTTTTCATAAACTGAGATTCAAATACAAATGGCTGCCTTTTATTGTTGTTGTTTACATAAGCAATAGTGTTGGAATTTAGGTTTAACTTTGAAACTCTGTTTATTGAGTTTTGTTGTAAGATTAGACAGGATAAGAATTCCTTTAATGTCCATCAATTGGGAAATTTGGGTGAGACATTGGCAAACATACACAATTATTAGTGATGAGAAAAGAAAAAAGAATACAAGGAAAGAAAACGGTCTAACCTAAAGTTAGCTCTAAAGAAAACATCAAGAGTAGAATATAAGGGTAAATAAATAAATTCACCAAAGGAAAAACAAAGTTGTTTGATAGTAGAAAAATAACTCCAGCCTATAGACCTAGCACACAATAATAGTATGGGATATTTCCAAATGTACAATTTCCATAACATACAAAGCTTATCCAAAATGTACTATGTATCATAGTCCAGCAGCATCCCAGCTAAGGCGTGCAGCAATAACTAACCCAGAATATTTTTGGTATGTGTGTCCTAAACAATGTCTCCTGGTCCTGAAAAACCATGATATGTGTTAATAAAAAATTCCAGTCAGGTTTTGTTACAATTGGTAAAGAACCAACAAAAAAAATCCTAATTAAAGTGACAAATGATGTCAGTGGACTCTGGTGAGTATAGCCTTCATCTGTGGTGTCCAAACTTTGAGTTTACAAATCTTATCGATTAAAAATCCAAAATTAATATTCAATTATTCTATCAGAAAATAACGTACTGTTGTAGGTCTGAATAAGGTTCCCAGATGTTTGACTTAATAATCAAAGGTGTACAATTTCCCAAATCTGTCATTCTTAGCTGTGGACTTAACTCAAAATTATTCCAAGGGCCACAAATGGCCCCCAGGCCACACTTTGGACACCCGTGACCTACATTGCTGTAGTTTTTCAGATCTTTCATCTGCTTTTTTTTTTTACTGTCCACAGTATTATGATTGATGGACTTGATAATTTGGCTGATTGTCTGTCACGTTTAGCATTCTTGCAGATCAGGTAATGTCTTATTCACACCCTAGTTGTGCGACATACCATAAGTTTCATTAACAGACCCCGTTAGGATCATGTGTCATGAACTTTAATCAGACTGTTCATGCTCAAAATCCTCCAATATGGCTGGATTAAAATATTCTGAACCAAACAGGTGACGAAAATCTCTCCACAATGACATGGCCGGTTATCACAAATGGTTAGTGGTAGCTGTTGCTGCCAAGGGTGGCACAAGATGTTTCTACGTTTAGGGGTGATTACTTGATTTGGATAGCTTTGCCCTTTTAGTATAGTTGATACTCTGAAAGCTTTATAAGTGCTACATACAATATGAAATTGTTTATTACTTACTGATAACATTGTTCTCATTTCAGCCAATGCAGGTGATCAACAGCAACCATAGTACATGTTCTCCCAGCAAGTATTGATATACTGCCAGTGTTCAAAGGTTGATGCTAAAAACAAAATCAAACTGTAAACCTGCTGATAATTTCTAATTTCTATAGGAATAATTTGTCTAGTTCAGTCAAATTTCTCTGACAGAGTGGGCGGACCTTAAAGGGGAAGATACGGAGGGAACAATAGGTGGATAAATAGGCACAGGTGAACTGAGTGAGACAATAAGGCTGTGGGCTAGGAGGGGCAATGAAGTGGCAGGTGCAGAGAATAGCAGAACCAAACAGGAAACAAGATAGAGGGCCAGGCGTGGGGAAGAATCTAACTAAACTAAGAAAGAACAGATATAACAGAAATACAAAAAGAAAGGATCTAAGGAACACTAGAATAAGAACATAAGCTAACAGAAACTGGATCTAGCAGATCTCAGAACATCGTTATCCTAAACCCCGAACAGAAAACTAAACAGGTAACACGAATGAGGATCTAGGGATGTAAAGTGCACAAGAACAAACTGCAGGATCTAACATAAGTAATCACTCCGCTGGGGATCCTGACAACGAGGGATTGCCGCAAAGTCAAAGACAGTGGAAGCGACTTTCCCCCTATAGCGCCGTGCTCATCCAGGAGAAGTGAATGCTGCAGGTCAATGTCTTGACACAATCTGCTGGGTTTCCTTTGATAGAAAACTTTTTAATTAATCCGTCTGGATGATTGGACCGAGTCGACTTTGTAAAGCGCCCTGAGATGACGTGTTGTGAATTGGCGCTATATAAATAAAATTGAAGTGAATTTCACAGAATATTCCTTTAAAAAGACAACAGACCTAGTCTGACTAGGTCTGTTGTCTGGAACAAACTTCCAGAAAACTGTAAAAGTGCGGAAAGCCTGAGTTCTTTTAAATCAAGATTAAAAACACATTTGTTTAAAATTGACTTCAACTGTCCTAGTTAACTGAATCACCACTTTTTTGTACTATTTTCTTTCTATATTTTATTCCTACTTGCTCTTATTCTGTTTTATTTTGCTATATTTTAATCATGTAAAGCACTTTGCATTGTCTTTGTACTGAATTGTGCTATATAAATAAATTTGCCTTGCCTTGCCTTGACTGTGCATTCATATAGTATGTAGGCAATATGACGGGAATGGGAGGATTCTTGGTTCTAATGATAGCAGCATTTAACTGTAATGAATTTAGATTAAAAGGCTGACAGCGCTGCCGTTTTAGGCCAAGTCTCTGTTTAGTTTGGATCTTTTTGCGTCAGTAAAAGGAATCCTACCAACCAGTTAAATCCCTTTGGACCCGCAACCTTTCCGATGAATATAGCAGCACTTCCATAAAATATCGCAGTTCCATTTTCCATCTTCCTACGAGTTCCTTTTATTTCTGCGGGTTGACGATTAATCCCATGATGACTCGCTTGTAAAACCCTGCTGGCCACCTCTGAAGCAAAGCAGGGATTTTGATGGCTTTATCCACTGGCATCAAAGTGTCAGTGTGGATAAGCACATTTTGCCAACATGAGGAGAACTGTCCATGGCAGTTTTGAAGCCGTCTCCCATTTGAACCCCCAAACCAACAACTGAGCAGCTGTGACCAGAGTTTATCCCTCCTACTCATTATTCAAAGTTTCAGTGCTGATGTGACTTCATTTGTCAGCTGAATGCTCTAATTTATCGACCTGTAACGTGATAGTATAAGTGTGTTTTTATGGAGCTGGTGATTAAACCGTTGACCGAATGAGATCAGAAGCAGAAATGCCACCTTAGCAGTTATGATGCGCTTCGTAGAAGTCGCACGCACACATGGACACGCACGTTTCATCTCGGCTCGGTGCATTAGAGCTTTTCAAAACAGTTTCTACAGATTTCAGTTTAGGTCTGGGCTTTGATGAGACCTCGCTTACACATAAACACGCTTTGATCCGAAGGATCTAAAACAATTTAATTGTAGCTTGTAACAGTGTTTCTTCTGTCTGAAGCTCTTAAGATCGTCCCATCCATTGTGAGCAGTTTTCTTGTCCCAGATGAGGAAAAATCTTCCCCAGATGCCCTCACGATTCTCCACAGTGGGAATAAGGTCCATCGGATGTTTTGCAGCGTTTTTCCATATTAGTGAGACAAAAGGTTCCATTTTGTTTGTCATCTAAGCACTTTCTTCCAGCTGTTTGCTTTGTCCCGCCCATGTGGCATGCTTTTAATGTTTTTTTAATGTATTTATTTTTTGCCTTGTCCTAGCTGTTCAGCTTTGTGAAAAGCAGAGTGCTGCTCTGGCTCCTGCAGTTACGCCAAACGCTGCTTCACCAAGGGGGGCTTTATACCAACAAATTCTCCCTTGATGAACAACTCTCGATGATTTATTTTATTGTCGTTACGGTATTATCTACAAACTGATGCCAAACACGTTAGGAGGAGAGGGGAAGAGGGATGACAAGGGCAGAGAAGGAGAAACAGAGAAACGAGTGAGACACAAACAAAATATATAGACAAAAACGACAAAACCCGACAACCTTCTGCTACAAAGACTCCTCCTACGGCCTCCGAGGGGAAACCACGGGAAAAACCGCACATTTTAAACAAGACTTATTATGGCTTTCTTTCAAAAAAAAAATTCTTTATGCTACTCTTTCATAAAAGTCAGACCAGCTGTATTTATATTGAAAGTAAATTACACACAGCTGGACTCAGTTTAAATATCAAGTGCCCCCTGAAGGCAATTGGTCGCACTGGATTTGATTTAGGGGGTCTCAGAGTACAGGGGGCTGAATTTAAATGCACAAAACACGTTTCAGATTTCCATAAAAAAAAAAAAAAACTTTAAAGTCGTACTTATTCTCTTCCTTCCATGTAATAGCTATGCTCTACTTTATATTGGTCCATCACATAAAAATCCAATGCAACATAAGAATATTTTCAGCTTGTAATCTGACAAAATGTGAAAAAAAGAAAAAAAGAAAATAAAAATCAGAAGAAATGAATGCTACAAGCACTGCATATGCGGTTCTTTGGTTGGCCAGATCATCAGTGCAGGGCTGGGTCTGTGCCCCCCCCCCCCCCAATCCCCCCGGTCCTCCTTCCACAATATGATGTGTTTCCTTTTTTGTGTGTGTTTTGATCCCTCTCCTGCGGCCAGGCTGCGCTGCGGCGAGGCGCGGGTTCGAGTGGCGCTCCTGTGTTATTTTTGGCAGCAGCGCTGGTTGGTGGCTGCTGAGGGGAGAGGAGACAGAAACGGGTCCGGCTTAAAGACCAAAAAAAAAAAAAAAAAAAAAAAAAAAAAAAAAAAAAAAAAAAAAAAAAACGAGGCTGTTTAAGGGATTTCTGTCTGAAGGAATCTCTCTGTGACGATTGCGCGCACGCGTGCCATCATGCGTCCGCTCGCAGACAGCAAAGGAGCTGGCGTGCAAATGTGTTCATTTAACGCTTCGCGTCCTCATTCACCGGACCACACGCGTTTAGACGTCTTCCTCTTTGCAAAGTAAAGCCTACATCATCCTGGCTTTTGCATGTGGATGGATTTCTGTGCTTTTGTCACATGGAAAGTATTTTCTACATTTTTTTTTTTTTTGTTTGTCAGCCACTTTCTTAAAGCACTGTTTCCTTTGTGGGCGAGTCGGACTGAGACATGCCGCCCGCTACGGCAACACGAAGTGTAAAACATTCACGCTCCTCCCCTCCGCGTTTCTGAAAACACCATTCGAAAAAGAGCTTCTCCAACCCTTTCCTTGGCCACAGATCAAGAGAACATTATTGCTCTCCTTTTATTTATTTATATATTGTGGTGGCAATGTGTGTAAGTGTGTGAGGGATGTGTAATTGTGTGTGTGTGTGTGTGTGAACCCACAGAGATATTTCAATTTCTTGAAAATATTAAATAAACATGCAGCAGCTTCAGTGCAGCTCTGACTGCCAGTGGGTTTTGGGTTGGATGGGTGAATGGGGGGATGGGGTGGGGTGGGGTGGGGGGGGGTGTTGTGGCCGTGGCTCTGGGGGGGTGAGGCAGCTCATGGTCAGGGCCCCCACCGGACACACTGGCGCCTCGCGCTGGAGGACTTCTGAACCACCACACTCCTCCACCAAAACCCTGCCAACCCCGGCCTCCCTGCTCCGGCTTCCAACCCAAATCACTCACTTCTTTCTCTCCATTTTGTCTCGCTCCTTCCTGCCCGGTTCACTGTTCCTTCTTCAGTTTCCTCATCACTTGATCCGCATTCAAAATTATTCGCTGCTTGGCTGGGCTCTTTTTCTTACTCTCGCCACTGAATTGTTGGGTTGGTAGACTCCCTGATGTTTTTTTTTTTTTTTTTTTACTACCTTTTCTCCTGGGGATATTGTGTTTTGCACCTCCACCACCATCTCACTGCACAAGGGGCTCTTAAATCAGGTCCTTTTAGTGGTTTAGCTCAAATAAAACAAAAATGGCCAACAACAAAAGAACTGCGATGCAGCTTTGTTTTCTGTTTTTTTGTTTTTTTTTGTAAAAGGAAGGAACAATATTCCAATGGGCCAATGTGTTTTGTGAGTAGGTTTCCAACTCCAATTTCAAGAGGTATCAGATCACTAATCTCTTGAAAGACAGACATTTCCATTGTGGTTAAAAGTTATCTGTATCAAAGGGGCAAATAAAAAAAAAATAAAAAATTACACAACTATCAAAAAAAAAAAAAAAAGCCTCTGGAGCAAATGTGGTTTTTCAAAGAATCCTAAAACCACCCACTGCTGCGTATAAAGGAAATTATGAATATCAGACCTCTTAAGGAGACGAGATATGTCTTTACGTGTCGCACATGCTATTTTCTTAACCTAACTCTTCCCCTGGAAGCAATTTGTCATCCGGAGGCCATTAAATGGAAGGCATATTATCTTATAAAGGGGCACAGAGTCACCCACAACCCTCACGCAGTCCCTATAAACAAAATGGCCTCATTTTGGTGCGTTGGGCAGCAAAGGAGGACTCCCTGTAAACTTCAAGGGCAGTTCTTGGAGGCCAGGAAATGTTATAAAAGGATATAATTAGAGCAGCAAGTATGAAAAGCACTCTAAGCGTGATGATGCAAGGCATGGGGGCTGAATGTGTGTCTTTGATTAAAAAGTGAAGATGAATGAAGCTTCACCGCTGTAATAAGTATTTTTTCGAGGGGAAGAATGTTGTTGTGGTGCCTTGCAGTACGTACCCACATTTTGCTGTCGTAAACCAACCATCTGATCATTTTACGTGATAGATTAAGGTAAAAGAATGCATTATTATGGAGGAAATAAATGACAAATGAGAATGATTTTGCAGTAGATTTCTTACTTATCGCTCCTTTAAATTGGTCTGACTTTGTTGTGTAAATAAATGGCAACTGGGTATTATGTAATTTCTTTGCATTTCACAATTATGCTCTACTTTGTGGTGCTCTATAATGTAATATCTTACATTAAAGTTTGTGCCTGTGACAGAATAGATCTGACCAAGGAAATAAATGACAGATGAGAATGATTAACACCCAATGAATGTGGCAACATTCATTGGGTGTTAATGCTTTTGCAAGTATGCAGCAGGATACAGGTATTTTTTGCTAAAATGGATGTTAAAAAAAAAAAAAAAAAGATATTATACCCCTGCTTCCTCTCATGAAATGTAAATGATGGCTAAAATGACAAGAAAGACACTAAAGTACGCCTGGAAGTTCACGTTGCCTCTTCACCTTTTGGCCTCTCTAATCTGCTTTGTTTCCCTCTTCAGCCTTTGTCTTCTTCTTTGGCCTGAACTCTTCTGTTCTCCGGGTCATGTTATGGTTCACTCTGGCCACTTTACCTCTCTGGCACAAAACAAAGCATTGTCTTGTTTTTATTTGCAGCGTGGCTGTTGGGCTTCAGGGCATGGTGACATTCTTTAGCCATTTCCCTTCAGAGTCCCTGTCACAGAGGCTCGGTCACACCTGCAGACACCTGTGCTTTTGTCCTACCCCGTGCTTCCCGTGAATGCACTGCAAGTGTCTGTGCCTGTGGCTATGGCAAAGCAGTCAGTTGTTTTCCTCGACCAGTCACTGTGCATCAGACAATAGGGGGCAAGGATGCTTTCATCACCTTTTGTTTACTTTTTCACAATTTATCGCATTTCAGACTCAGACTTCAACACAGTTTATTGGGATTAAATTGAGAAAGACCAACACAAAGCAGTGTGTGACTGTGAAGTTAAAGTAAAATGATACATAGTTTTCAACAGTTCTGAAAAAAACAAGTATGATGAAAATACATTTATATATTGTTTCCTTTAATTTGACGCCCCTTATTAAATCTAGTGAAACAAACCGGCTTCAGAGGTATTTTCTTTTAAATAAAAAGACTGAACTGTGTGTAATTTAAGTCCTTTTAAGGCTTCACAGAATTTTTAGAGAAAATTAATGAATAGTCAGCACTACGGCTGGACGATATTAAAAAAAAGCATATGGATAAAATAAAAATCATACTAACTTGATGTCGATAATTATAAAACAAATTCAAAACATATATTTTAAGTACAGCTTGGACCATTTTATGTTTTTGTCAAACACTGAATTTAACTGTTATTCAACAAACTTTTTTTTACCAAAACTGCAAGTTTAAAAAAAAACTAAAAACAGAAAAAGCACGTGCTCTCTGAACTCAATGAAGGGGGCGGAGCTTGAGAGCATTTCTCAGTCTATGTTTGTGATTGGTTGAGAGGATGTAATGACTGTAGTATTAACCTACATGATAGGCTAGAAAGCAGAAGGAAGGAAAACTGTCCTTCTATTGAACTTTTATTGACCCTTTTTTTCTGTTGCATGATACGTCTATTGATCGATATATATTGTTATTGAATTATTGTCCGGCACTGGTCAGCACGAAGATAACCAAGGAACACAGCAGAAGAGTTAACAATAAAGTTGCGTTTCAGTTTAAAGCAGGTTTAGGTTGTAATACAACATTGCCAGCTTTTAACGTAACACTTTTTTTTCACACGGCACTTTTTAATTCATCATTCACAGAGTATGGAACGCCTTCAAACCTTTGAAGACATGGCCCTCCACCAAACATAGCTACCCTTGCATGGGGAGCAGTAATAAAAAAAAAAAACACCCGTGAAGCCCATGGTAAGCTTGTAGGAGCTGCAGAGATCTCCTAGCTCATGAGTAACAATCTGTTGACAGGACAACTGATCGTGCACTTCAAAAAATGAAAATCAAGACCAGAAACTTGGAAAAACCTGCGTTGCACATCATCCTCAAAACACAAATTAATTCGCAAAACATGGTGGTGTCAGCATCATGCTGTGGGGATGCTTTTCTTCAATGGGGACACTGGAGCTAGTCAGAGCTGATGGACGACTGGGTGGAGGTAAATCTTTGATGAAAACCTGTTAGAGGACTGATGTGAATGAAATAAAGAGGTAAAAGCAGAGTTGGGCAGAAACATTTGGAGATGACAACCAGTTGCGGAACCACATTGTTACACTCTTCATAATAAATATAGAGTTGTACCTTAAAACTGGGAAGCTAGTCAGAGTTAATAGGAAGATAAATGGAGCAAAGTACAGATTAATCGTGGAAGAAACCCCGGAAACTGTAGCCATAGCCATAATGGGATGTTTAAAAAAAGAAAGAAAAAAAAAGCTAATTGATGGATTAAAATGTCCCAGTCAAAGTTTAGATCTAAGTCAAAATGAGAATTCGTGGCGAGACTTGATGCTCACAGATGCCCCACTAGGCAACCTGACTGAACTGTTTTGCCAAGAGGAACGGGCAAAGTTTTGGTCTCTAGACTTAAAAAGCTGACAGAGACCAACCCTAAAAGACTTGCAGCTGTTAGAAATGTGGTTGTGCCAAAGATTGACATAAGGGAGGTCAAAATGTTTGCATGCCACACTTTTCCGCTTTTAATTGAAGTGCAATGTTTTGAGAACATTTCGCCTTTTCCTTCCACTTCAAAATTCTGTGTCGCTGTTTGTCACATAAAATCTCAGCCGTATACATGAAAGTTTATGGTTAGGATGTGAAAAAATGTAAAAAAAAAAAATCTATTTGTGTGAATACGTATGCGAGTCATTGTACAAAATGATAAAAGTCTGCAGTCTCCCTCCAACCAGGAGTGACTCATTAAGAGTAAGTTTTTATAACTCATCAAGTCTGAGGGCAAAACCAAACACAGCACGAGAAAATGTTTTAAAGTTTCCTCTTCTTGTTAGACGGGAAATGAGATGTGTGATGACTTTAGCAGGTGTTTCTTCTGGGATCTTCTGGAATAACCGTTTTCAGCCTTATTAAGTCTGCAGTGATTTGATTTGCTAAATGGCGTAAATGGGGATCTGTGGGTACAGCATGTGGAACAGATTGTCCACTTTCTGCTTTCGCCTCTGTGTGTCACTGCATGTGTATTTTTCTTTTTTACGACCTTGTTTGAAGCAACACTTAATGTTTCCTGGCTTTCTAAATAAAAGAAGTAAAAATAAAGCCCATGCTACATTATGCAACCACCAGGAGTGTATTTTAGACAGGCAGAAACTACTGGGAGCAGAGGATGGTTTTTAAAAGCCACTGACCATCTTCTTAAACCCCTCCCCCCCCCACATCCCCCCAACCTCACCCTCATTTGCTGGCCCGACACACCCAGCCCACTCCCTTTTCCCCATGTTTGCCTTTTATCCTGTGGACTGGACTGTGCGCCCACTTCAGACCACCATAAACATGTTCGTCCCTGATGACAAAGTCGGCCCGGGGACGTTTTATTTAAATTAACCTCAACTACAGCTCATTAGAAGCCCTAAATTGGAACCATGCAGCCTGGGAAGTGTAAATGTTACAGCAGAAGCGCTGGTACCTTCAGGGAGCGTCAGCTGTCCTGGTCTCTTCTTCTGCAATATATTCAGTGCTTTCTAGACTTCATTCTGCTTTATTTATTTCAACTGAAAGGTTGATAAATCTATCAGACATTTGTCTTCTAAAGGTATTTCCTCCACCTAAAGTTCTCCCGTGTAATCAAGTCCCCACCACACACATCAACGCAATCTATTTAAATGTAGTGACAAAAACCAACACAAAGTTTAGCACAGTTGTGAAACGAAAGGAAAATGAGAGTTACCTTTATTCCAGTATAACTTTGTATTTATCTCCATCCATCTTAGCATTAACTCTTATCAGGCCCTCTGTTCCTGGTGACGAAAAGCATCCCCTCAGCAGGAGCTCACGGTAAAGGGCCACACCTTGTATTTTGCATAAACTCCAGGCAAAAACTGTCATTTTGGTCTCATCTGACCAGAACACCTTCGTCAATACGTCTGCTGTGTTCCCCGCATGGCTGGTAGTAACAACAACAACAACAACAACAACAAAAGGATTTCAGAGCATTTCTTCTTGCCCCTCTTCTATAAAGCAGGACTTTGTGAAGTGCACAGCTTGTACTGCGGTTTTCCTGTGTACAGATTATTCCACCTGAGCTGGTGACCTTTAAGAATCAGAATCAGAATCAGAAATACTTTAATAATCCCAGAGGGAAATTTGCAGTTCATCCAGAGATACCACGGGCCTCCTGGTTGCTTCTCTGATTCATGCTGCCGTGTATTTATAAAAAGCATTTTCCTCAGTTTATGCGGCACTGTTTGCTTGTCTATCATATCATAACGCAGTCAAATAAATTCAAGTATGTGATTATCAGTAGGCAAAATTGTAAAATCTTCTGAGACCAGGAATACTTTTGTGTGTATTTTGCTAATTTTCGTCATTATGACCCAAAGTCACCTGTCCCCAACATTGCTTTTAACAAACGAGAGATACGTTTTGCTTGCTAAACTGCACAGAGCATCTGTTTAAGGGCTCATTTGGTCTCTCTTTAGCTTAAGTGTAACGCATTGTGGGAAGTCCTCCCTCCAGAGGTATTTTTATTAGTCTGGAATGGCCTGACAGTCGCACGGACAGACAGAGGTGAGTTTCCACTTGCTGTGACTTACAGAAACCCCGGGTGAAGAACCACACACAAGCAGCACCTCGAATTTGCCAAAACAACTTCGCTGGTCAGCTCGGCTTCTCCTCTGCAATTGTTTCCCCAGATCTCGTCTTTCTTCATGCCTCCTGCCCTAATTGGGGTCCTTTGTTTGACCGCCTCCCTCCATAAACAATGTAACCGCAGCTCTCCTGTCCTAATCCTCTCTTCTTCTCTCTCCTGACTCTTCTGGAGGAGCGCTCGCAGTAATTACCTCTTTTAGGCTGTAGAGTTGAATAATTGTCCCGAGTGTAACTACAGTGGCTCCCTGAAAGGGGGTCATTGTGTCTAGTTAAGACTTCAATTCAGTGAATGGCTTTGTTTATTTTCTGCAAAAGATAATGAAAGCATTTGCTCGACTCTGAGGAGGTGGAAGGATACGAGAGGAAGATCAACGTGGGGAGGGAATCAGGACGAAGCCGAGGGGTTTGAAGATAGTGCAAAAGAAACGACGGGTTTTTAATTATTCGTTTATTTTCAATCAAGTCAGAATGCTTTTGCAAAGAAAATAAAACCAGCAAAAAAAAAAAAAAAGAATTTCATTTCAGTTTGTCTTCTCTCAAAAGCACCGTAAATTCATGATTCTGCTCCATGAATCCAACAACATGTGTACATTTCTGAGGTTTTCTGCTTTAACACTATTTACAGACTCTTTTAAACACAATTCACAACATGCCAGCAAAGACTAATAGCTACTGCGTGGACCAAAATAAGAAGACACTTTTTTGTCAGCTGCAGTAAAATAGATATCTTTTCATGAGGGGGAAAAAAAGAGAAAAGGCATAAAAAAGTAGAAAAATATCACACCTAACAAAATCTATATATTGTTATTATTACATATAGTATGTTCAAACAATCTAGGAAGCCCGTTTTATTCATTGCTTTGCATGGTGTGGAAGAAGTCACAATGAAAAATGTTACAGAATTAGGTAATGCACACATAAGATTCAAGATCTATAAATAAAACTTTAATAACATACTTCCTAAATTGCAACTCATAACTAATAAATAAGAAAAAAAAAAGGTCTTAATTTAATGCACCATATATCTCCTTCTTGGCCAGCTTCAACCATTAATTTCCCTTTAGGTATAATATTTCCCACAACATGTAAGATACTCCCCTGTGTTGTATAATTTAAAACATAAATTAGATTATTAATGTAAATATGAAATTAAATTAGACAAAGTACGAAGCAAACAGCAAAAACAATGCAGCACCTTTATCACGGTGTCTCTGACAACAAGTAGCTCTAAGTGAGATTGTCTATTTCAGGAATATTGAATAAGTATCAGAGTGCAGCTGTAAATCAGATTTTTTTTCTTCTTCACTCCAGGCATGCAATGCTTCATCGACTCCGTCATCCCGACCATAAGTCTTGTTCTAAAACCGCTTTCCTTGTGCAGCCTCGGAGCTCTTTTCCTTCTGCTTTTGCAGATTACATATCCCCAGTGGTTTGTCTCATTTAAAAGGCAGAAAATGTGTGCAGACTGCTAAATGTCCACATGAGAATGTTTACTCCTACATGGGTCTGAGCAGGCATACTTCTTGTGGTTGCCCATGCATACATGAATGCATTATATATGCTTGTGCATTTGCTCATAGTTATTATTTTGCATGCAAATGGTGCACGTGTGGATGTAATATTTGTGCTGATATACATCAAGGTTTTTGGTTGTGTGTATTTGGCGCTGTGTCTGCATACAATTTTGGCTGTATGGTAGCATGCTTGTACGTCTTTCTCGTACTTGCTTGTGGCTGCTACATGCTCAGTCACTTATCGTTTTAAGTCCAAATGTTCTCTTAAATATTTTCTCTCTTCAGTTTTATTTGAAAGTTGTTTTTTTTTTTTTTATTCATTTAAAAAGCCCCAGAAATGTGAGAAAAAATAATGCTGGAGGAGAAACTTAAGGCAGTCAGATCTCCAACAATCCACTGCTGTTCTCCACTCCATTGGGCGCGGTCGTCTTCTCATCTCCGTTGGCGATTTGTTCGGCGACAGGATTGGCTGCTATGGCGCCGGAGTTGAGCTCGGGAGCGTCTTCAGTCCGAGGGTCCGTGTCCCCCTCCGCGGCTACAGTTTTGCCCTGCATTGCGGAGTCCGCGTGGGTCTTCTGATGCTTCGAGAGGTGGTCGCTGCGGGTGAAGCGCTTGTTGCACAGCAGGCAGGTGAACTTCTTTTCCCGCGTGTGGGTGCGCACGTGCCTCTCCAGCTCGTCGGAGCGGGTGAAGCGCTTCCCGCAGAACAGCCAGTTGCACACGAAGGGCCTCTCGCCAGTGTGCCAGCGCAGGTGGGCTTTCAGGTGGGATGCCTTGCCGTAGACTTTCCCGCAGCCTGGGATGTGGCAGCTGTGCACGGGCTTTTTCCTCAGGGAGGCGGCGGAGGCGCCCAGCCTCTCCAGCTCCTGGCAGTTTGGGCAGTCACACGAAGACCTACTGGGTGTAGCCCCTCCGCTATAGCCTCCCGACCCCCTAGCAGGCTTTAGGCCCATTGAATTCTCAATTAGCCCCGCACTTGACACAGGTTTGGGCTTGTACATGTCCTGGGGCAACATGTGCTGGGACGTTTGGAGGAGGTGGGAGGACGAGCCCAGTCCGACAGAGGTGTACTGGGCTGGGTTGAGTGGCGTAAAGTCGGACGTGTAACTTGGGAGCTGAGGGCTCAGGGATGCCTGCGGGGCTACAGGCTGAAGTGAGGCCTGGAGACCCCCGTCAGCTTGGGGCTGCGTCGCTGACAGCCAGTTGGAGTTGGGGTGGACGTCCCACCAGGAGGACGTGGCGTTGGCTGGAGCAGCCGTTATGCCGGGGTGGATTCCAGCCTTGTACCAGGAGCCGTACGGGTGCGTCATATCCAGTGAAGTGTAGACACTGGTGAGACAGTCAGCCGGGGTAGCGTGGGTCTTGGACACTAAAAGAGACGGGTCCTGGGACACCGAGGTCTGGAAGGAGTGGGAGAAAGGGTTGTACTCTGAGGCATACCCCCCGGCGGAAGGAGGAGGGCTTCCAGTGGGACTCAGCAGCCCACCGCCTCCTCCAGCGGTGGTGAAAGAGCCGGTGTAGGAGTCCGTCAGCCCACTGCCGTCCGACGCCCGCCCGTTCTTGGATGTCTGAAGGTCAGACGTCATGGTGTACTGCTTCTTTACTGGAGAGCTGCCGGTTTTGCCGGGTGTAGCTGAATCCCTGATGGGGCTGGTGCTACCGAACTTGTTACAGGCAGCAGTTAACATAGCCAGAGGACTGGAGCCATAGCGTGCGTCTTCCTGGAGACCAAAATAATAAATAGAAAAAAAGAGAGAAGGGGGGAAAAGTGAAACAATCTGTCTGCAGGATATGGCTCTTTGCCACTGCCTCTGTAAGTGTCAGCCGTAATAAAAAACGGATGTCTGACTGACACATTAGGCTTATTCTCCTGCTCTCAACATTTCTAAAAGGGTCAAAGTTTTAAAGTTCTGATCAATCATTGCATTGTGCTCGGTTAAAATTAAGCCCTGTTAACAAGCCGTTCTTGATTATACAATTAGTGGTGCTTAAATTTCCTTAACTGTTTAAGCTTTCCAACATGCAGACTGTGTGGCCTCACATTCTACAAAATCTCTCACATACAAAACACACAAATCCTTTGGGCTTTGTTTAATTGCTAAAATGCTGAGCATACCCGATGAACCATTAGAAACTAAAAGGTTTTACTGAGGAATATATATATATATATATATATATATATATATATATATATATATATATATATATATATATGTGTGTGTGTGTTTGTGTGTGTGTTTTAGAATTTGCCGCTCAGTTCTTCCAGTCCCTTACTTCTCTGTGACAGAAACCAACGATTCCCACATGGATGTAACAGTATTTGCAAAGTTTCTGGGATTTTAATTCTTTCTTACAGTTTTCTAAATAAACTCCTTAATGTTATTTAAAGGTGGACCACAAATTAAGTTGACATTAAATAACAGTTATGGTTATACTTATTCTAATAATTATTCTTTAATTTTTTTTATCAAATGATCAAAATTGATCTTGATTTTGCTCAACATTAATGAACAATGTTTTAACACAGTTTTAGGATTATATAAATTTGCTTTTGCAGGCTTTCTTGATTTCTTGAACATACATCTTGTTGTCAGCACAGAAGATAAAGTTACATTAAATACTTTCTAACTGTTTTAAGCTTTGTTTGCTGTCAGGAGTGACTTCACTGAAGGAAATGTCATTCCCCGTCATATAAAGAAGAGCTTATTCTAAATGTCTAAATGAGAAATGTAAACTTTATTGTCTGTTGGAATTGCTCCATTTAGATATCTGAAATAAACTTAATGAATACCTGTTTCGTTCTAGTAACTTAAAGTTGACACCAAATACCTTCAAACTAAACTGTGTTTGCTCACAATGCACACCTTCACTATAATCTCAAAACGGAAATGTGACAATATTCTTATCATAAAGTTTACGTTTGTTCCAAAGAAAAGAAGAAATTCTACTTACAATTGCATTCCCTAGCTCCAGAACAGATGCGGCCATCCCTGAGAAACTAAATCCTTTAGGAAGCTGAGGGCAGAGGGAGAGGCACAGCTCTGAGTCCCGGGACACTTTGGATGGAGTCGAGCTCCAATGCGGGGAAGCATTTTGAGGCGCTCTGGGCCCGCCCCCTAATTATAGGCTCTGGGTTCTTTGAAGACTTGCTAAGAGGCAATAAAAAACCCCAAAAGATGGAGGGAAACGGACGGACATTGGTGGCTTAAAAGACGAGGACAACCCACCTCCCCAAAAGAGAAAATCATTTTTCAATCCTTTATTCTGTATAAAAGTTAATGGGCTATTCATCAATCACCATGTGGATTTTATTTTAATGTCACTGCTTTTATTTTATTTTTTCCCTACTGAGATCAATCCTTTGGAGTCCGAAGGAAAAAGAAACTTCATCCTCCAGACATTCATTTCCAAGGGTACAATGCAGGTCATTAAACAAGTCTCAACTTTTTCACAATTTACAGATAATATGTCTGAAAACGAAACCTCTGTGTTTTCTGGTGTGTCGAGAATATTTATAAGAAGTCTTAGCCTGCACCACACAAATAAAAGAAATTAAGTTGAGTAAGACTGTGGTTTCTATATCCGAGGTTTTATTATTCTGGTTCAAAACCTCTCTCTGTTTCCAATATTCCCAAATGTAGTTAACTGCATTTTTAGACATTAGTGCGATGGTTAGAGAGGCAGAACTACAGAGGCAAGTTGAGAGGAAAAAGGATGAAGTCGTTAAATAAAATAAAAAGGAGATTATCACTCCAATTAAAGTAAATTAAAACTTTAAGGGGAGGAAATGACTAGAAAGATTACTCTTTATATGTTCAAGGTTTATTAAAGAAAGGTGAGGAACGTGGGGCAAAAAATAATCTGTCTGTCTCTCTCCATATAAAAAAGAAAAAAATATAAAAAAAGAAAAAATTATGTATAAACATATATATATATATATATATATATATATATATATATATATATATATATATATATATATATATATATATATATATATATATACAGACCTTGTTTGTCACACGTTTCAGATTATCTGTGATAATTATTATTATTATTTTTTACCTTAGTTTGAATCGGCATGCTTCCATTTTCTGGCTCTTTGCTGCAGGTACACCTGAATTTCTACCACCGTGGGAGAGTAAAGGATGATTCAGTTCTATTATATTATACATAAAAAAAAAGTCAGACAAAAATAACCATGTAATAACACATGTAAAGCGATTTCA
This sequence comes from Fundulus heteroclitus, assembly GCF_011125445.2. Classification (NCBI taxonomy): domain Eukaryota; kingdom Metazoa; phylum Chordata; class Actinopteri; order Cyprinodontiformes; family Fundulidae; genus Fundulus; species Fundulus heteroclitus. Next base: position 15,418,009 of record NC_046380.1, on the reverse strand, counting down.
AAAATGCCTTCATTCATTAGGGGTATACAGCCATCCAAGCCAACCTGTTGCAGTGTAAAAACATCATGTTAATCACATATAATGTGATTAACAAGATGTTTTATGAAAGCTGAGTTCACCAGACACAAGATGGCCTAAAAAAACTGTCATGTATGTAGAATAAAAAGATGCTTCGATAGAACCTGTAAGACAGCATGAAGCAGGCTAAAACAATCTCAAAAAGTGACGCATCATGCACCGATCTATAGAAATCCACATAAAGAACACAAAGTTGTAATGCTATCTTTTTGTTTAGAATGGATTATAAAGCTATTTCTAAGGCTTTGGAACCCCAGTGAACCATAGTAAAAGACATTATCTACATTTGGATGAACCTTCCTATGAATGGAAAACCTATCAAAATTAATCCACAGCAAAACCACCGTTGTCCAAATATAACACAAAACTCATTTCATATTTAGAAAATAGATGTAAATTCCCAAGACTTTTGGCTTGGGGTTGCTTTGCTACTTCTGAACCTGGACGTCGTCCTGCCTGCAATTGGTTGAACTATCAATTTTCCTCTATAGCAGGACATCTTGAAATATTGTTTATCAGTTCATGACTTGAAGCTCAAACATTTGTAGTCATACAGCATTGACCCAAAGCAAAGTGAATCCACCTCTGATTGCCTCACAAAAAACAAAACGAAGGTTTTCAAGTGGCCATATTTGGACTTAAATCTTTTTAAGCTGCTTTGGGATTACATCAAACAGGGTGGAACACCCTCTAATGTGGCCGAATTAAAACAAAATCCTCCACAGAGATATAAAAGCCTCGCTGCCAGTTATCGCACACACTTGAAGACAGTGGTTAAAGCCGAGGGTGGAACAGCCAGTTAATAGGTTGTTATTAGGCTGTCTGATTTGCAGAGATGTTTCCTCTTGATAAAAAAAAAATATTTATATTTATTTAGGTTATGCCTGTCTAATGTTAAATTTGTTTGATGATTTGAAACATTTTAATATGACACAACAGTAAAAACAGAAGACATCTGTAAGGATTGGTTTGCTTTTTTTTTTTTACAACTCTGTATATTATACATATTTGTTAAGAATAAACATTTAAAAAAATATTTTATTTAACCTTAGGTCAGGACCCACCTTTTATTAACAGATTTGAATAAAATAAATCTTATGATACATTCTACATACATTTTATCATTATTTTAAAGAGTGTGTATCAATAAACTATTCACATTTGTTTATAGAAACAAATAAATAAATGAAAACAACGAGAGATAAAATTTTAGACCTTTTCTGCATTAAGAAAGCTGAACTTCACCTGCTTTGAAGTGATGGATAGCAAAGTCTTTCTTGACAAGTTTTTTTCTGGCATCATTACACATTTGGAAGCAACCACATAATGGACTGAAAGATGTGCATATGAAAAGAAAATCTCAGATTCGGAGTTATAGTTGCTACAAACCAGATGAAGTTTGTTCTTTAGAATTAAATTTATTGTCAAACCAAAAAGGTCAAACACTGAACTCTGAGCCTCGGAGCAGAAAACAGATTCTCAGCGCCTTCTTTTTTTTGTAGGCGTCTCATTTTCTGAAGGAGAGCACAGAAGATTAAAATTGTTGTCAAAAATAAACATATAATTTCTGTCCTTATTTTCTCCTCAATTACAGGGCATGGTCAGAACAGGGCTTGTCGTTCTGGAGAGTCTGGCCCTCACATGAACACAGCAGCTATATTTGGCAGTCTGCTCTGCAACTGACCTTCATTGCTTCGTTTTCTTCTCCCAGAAAGGGTGTGAATGGAAGAACAAAGGCTGCTGCATGCAATCAAAAACCTATCCCATCCATCCATCCATCCATCCATCCATCCATCCATCCATCCATCCATCCATCCATCCATCCATCCATCCATCCATCCATCCATCCATCCATCCATCCATCCATCCATCCATCCATCCATCCATCCATCCATCCATCCATCCATCCATCCATCCTTCCGTCCATCCACCTAAACTGGTTTAATCCTGCCAAATCCTCATGGATACATGTGTTACGTGGCAATCTTTTCACACTTTCTGAGGCATTTCCCTCCCCTGTCATTTGACTTATGGTCTGCCACTAGCATAAATCCTAAAGTGAAGTTTCCTCCCCAACCCCTCACCCCTTTAAGATTAATTAATTCTTTACATTTAGGTGAAATGACAAGGGAGGTAAATCAAAAAAGCCTTCCAAGTCGCTGCACAGTGGTCCCGCAAAGGGACGCTTTCCCCCATTTTACAAGACTCGTCGTAATCTAAACCCTTGGCGTGTTCCCATTTATTGTTGTCTTCAAAAGACAGCAAGTGAGATCTATAATTAGAGAACGTGTTACGCGGCTATAACAGCCTCATCAAAAAGCTTTCCCTGCTCTATTTGCTGTTTTCTGCCCGGTGTGGTTGGGAGTTTTGGGTAAGGGCACTGCAGGCTTGGGGGTTCTTGGAGCGCTGGGTGGGCATGTTTATGTAGATACTCTAGTATCGGATGTCTCAGGTGGTTTTTGGTGCAAATCTGCTTAATATACCAGGTGGATGAAACAAATAAAATGATGATTGCTAAATGACACCTAAAACACATGTATTGCTTCTATTTTTGAATTCAAAGGTGGACAGTGTTTTGTACTTAATTTTAATGACATTGTAAAAAAAAGTAACTTCTTTGTTGGCAGGTTGCTCAATGGAGAGGCGATATCAGCCTCTTGAAATGTATGTCAATGACTGGAAAGTCAAGCTTTAAACTTGCTTAATCTCCTTTAGAAGAAAAGGCCACAAACTGACAATGAAAGAAATAAGCTCTGTAGACATAGAAGAATATTGACAAAATGGCATAACTAGATGAGGATTATAATCATGGTTGCTACTTACACTTAATAAAGTTTATGATATACAATTATGTGGTTATGTACTTACAATTACACTTTTCTGATTTCTTGATCTTACCTGCTCCTGTTTGTTGAGGACAAGTCTAATGTGTGACCAATCATGATAAAGTATTAATCAACTGCACAAGATGTCTTGTTTTCTTGCAGAGGCTGGGGCAAATACCAAAGCTGTATTATGTATTTATGAAATAATATATTTTATTACTGCATCATGAATATTAACATAACATACTATATATGTATCTGCAAACTTCTCTTCACAACCTAATTATTCTACGAACAATAACACCTGGATATGCATTTTGGTCCTCACTCACTAAAATAAGTAAAGGTATAGTGGATGATTTTTCAGCAAATGTGGGTAAGAAACACCCAAGTCCCGTTTTTGAATAACTGCGCATGCACAAGACCATCTTACCTGCTCTTCCTCTCCTCCGGAGGATTGCGTTAAAAAAATCTCCCAAATCCACTCCGGTATTATTTCTTTCTTCAGAGGCCTTCCTCTTCTTCTCATAAACTTTTAAGACAGCTTGTTTCTTGCGACTCTCAGCCATTTTCACAGTATGCAGTGAGAGCATCGGAGCTACCACGACCGGCTGAAATTGAAGCTAACCGGATACATAAACACTAGAAGTGTGCATGCGCAGCAAGCAAGCGGAAACTAACAAGTAAGGTGCAAGCACACTGGGGTTAGGTGAGCACGTCGCAATGATTGGCGTGTGGGACAACCAACAGATAAGGCGATCCTCCATAACTCAAAGCTGGAAAAGATCGTCCACTATACGTTTACCTGCCAAAATATTTACCACACTGCAACAGTCATTCAACACATCTTAAACAGTCGCACAACTTTTAGAGTTATGGTTCATGGACATTTTAAAATGCTACTTTTCTAAATTCCTGTGATAGCATGCTGTACTGTAGTGCTAACACTAGCTAGCACATAAACAACAATTATTTTTTTTATTATATTTTACAGCATTACGATGTCACAGTGAAATAACCCACCACTTCAGCTAGTATTGCTGCATATGAAGGCAGACAAGATAAAGAATGGTCAATGACCTCTGAAAAATTACTGTAGAGCTGCTGCTTGGAGTGTTAACATAGCTGCTAATGCCATGTCAGTGGTTGAAAGGCTGCATGACTTTTAAAGGAGCAATAAGCAATGATTCATAATTTTAGATAGAAAGTAAAAAATATTTTAGATGGAATATCGCATGATGTAACACACCAGCTCTCTATGTTGTTCTCCAGTCTGTTGTTTACAAAGCCGGTCCGGATGTAAATCCATGTGAATCGCGGCCACTCAGGGCTTAGCCCCTCCTCCCTCATAAAATGCCACTGCCGTGTTCACCTGAAGATGATCAGGACCCATTATTGCCATAAAACAACAACACTCTTTGGAAAAGAAGCTGTCAGATATTGAAAGAGATAAAACGAGGATAAACAGGCCAGGCGTTACTGTTATGTGAGACAAGTAGCCGGTAGCCCAGCTAACACAGTTAGCATTGTTTAATGCAGCCCAAGGGGCTTGTGGGCTGTCCACTGTAATACTTGCATATCGTCAGGTCATTCTTTTTTAACAAAATTTTTTAAATTGAAATATATAACCGGTCTGCTGCTTTTTTTTTTTTTTTTTTGGAGGTAGAGAGAAGTGTGGCTTGCCACACATCTTGTTTTGGTCTACAGGCAATGCTTAATAGTCCTTTAAATAATTATTTAAAATATCAGCCTAAAGTCCACAATTCCCTTTCAACACCGTGGCTCCTTTACAATGAACAACATAAGGTCTATTTTCTCAAGGAAATATTTAACATCAAAGTAAAACCTTTTATTTCATCCTTCATATGTAAGGTTTGCAAATTCTAATTGAAAGTGATTTGAACAATGTAAAGGTCTTTCTGGTAGAGAAAAGCGCAAGTATCAAGGTATAACAATGATTTAATCCAGGTTAGCAATAGTATAAATAGAGCAAACTGGAATAAAGGCTTAGAGGCCAGCATTGTTGCCTCAGAGCTAAAAGATATCAGTTTCAAATCCTGGCTTGGATTTTGTGTTGAGTTTGCATGTTCTCTTCATTCATGTGCAGATTCTCTAAAGGTCCTCAGTCTTCCTCCCACTGTTCAGAAAGTGTAAGTGTCACTGGCTATGGTTCTGTGTCTTGTTGACAAAAGCACCCAGTCTCCCCCAAAAGTCCAAAAAGCTTTTCAGTCCAAAAACCTTGAAATACATCTGTCACTTCTAGATAGATCATTCTTAGTGCACAAAACAGTACTTACTTCACTAAGACTCCTCATTTTCATAGTAGTTGCAATTCACAAAGACAACACGAACATGTACGACACATGGGAAGGAAAATCTTCAAATCTTAGATGACATCTACAACTTGACACTGCATAAAAAGTTTTTAATGTATTTTTCTTTTGAGGCTGAATAGGCTGCTGTTTTCTACATTTGTCTTAAATTGGTTTCTGGGTAACATTAGGCCATTACTGGGACGATGAAAGTGTGCATAATGGTGGATCAATGGAATATCTTGCCATAATGCATTTCCCTTGACATTCCCCTCCAGGCTGCAGCCCTCAGAAAATTAACATTGTTAATAATACTGCAACAGAGGGGGAAAATTGAAATGATTAGATGTGTTTTACTTTGCTGCTGATGGAAATGTGGTGAGAGGGAATCAGGGTCAGGGATAGACTTGCCGTGCAGCATGACTCCGTGCTATTTTTCCAGGCTGTGTGGTCAAAGATTCAGAGAGCTTGTCAACGGAAAATGGGGAAGCAAGAGAAATGGGGGAGAAACGGAGAGGGCGAGGAGGGGGGGGGGATAGACAGTGAGACTGGGTTTTGGGTTATACAGCAGAGCAGTGAATTTCATGTTCATTTGCGTTGCTGATGATGCTGATTTTGGCTTCAGAAGTCCTTTTTTTTTTCTCTTAAAGTCAATACGCGAGAAGGGACAACATACTTTTAATAAAATGATTGTCTTTGCTTCACTGCTCTCTCGCTGCATTAAGACATGTTGGTGGTTTCAGATAATTTCCCCACCAGTAGGCTGCATTTCAGATGGTGGACACGACATGTTTTGTACACCATATGCGGTGATAATCACATGGAGCAAGGGGCGACAAGGACAAGTAGCCCTGTCTAGGGTATACCATTACCTCAGATCTGACCATTCACACAAAAATTTGAACTGCTTTAACTAAGGCCCTTCAAAATACCCTTTCTGGAAAACTAGATTAGGTTTGAATGAAGTGTTATGCTGAGAAGACTAACTGTTCTGAATGTTGTAAGCCCTATTTATGTCTGTACTTCTTATTTGAATTTTTTTGTTTTGCTGATTTAAAACTCCTGAAAGCTTCTTCTTGACTTTTAAATTCAATAGAATAATTGGTCCAGGCATGACAGAGTTCATCTGCAAGGACAGTTTGTTGATATTCTGTGTCTTTTTCTGAAGTCTGCCTCTGATGGTTGATCAGGTCTTCACAGAAGTTATGTTTCCATCCAATAGTGCTGCAAACGTTGAGCAAACTTTTAAAATGTTGCAAATAAGAAAAAGAAATGCAAATTAGGTGCATTTCTATCCATTGGTTTGGAGTGAATTAACCAGGCCACACAAAGCGTAATTTTGTCAGATGTTGACATTAATCCTGGACTAACTGGCTGTAACAAACAGGAAGTAGTGTAATTGAATGAGTTGAATTACCAGATTAAATGTTTTTAAATCTTGGATTTTGTGAAATAAATTTTTAAACAAATGCGACTTATTGTCCGGTGCGACTTGGATATGTTTTTTTTCTCTTTATAACGCATTTTGTGACCGATGCTACTTATATTTTGGAGTGATTTATAGTCAGAAAAATACAGGAAATGTGAGGTAAATGTTTACTACGCCAAAACTTATTCGGCAAATCTGTCACCACCTCCTGTTTTTGAGATCCTTTATTTTTTTCTTCAAATCACCAAAATTAGGAGAGATTAGATGAGTGAAAACATCCAAACATCCAAATCTGCTGCTCCTTCCTGCTACATGACTACCCTTAGGGGACTAAACAGCTATAATGCCAATTCTCCCCATCAGCCAAGCTGGGAGGCATCATAAATGAAGAGACAGACTCATTTTGAAGTGATCTGGACCACAGTAAGGCATTCTGCTTCTTTCACAAAAGCGATTTTCCAGTGCTGGGAAATCGATAAGTCCAGGAGATTCTGAAACTTTGAATTCCTCTCGTGTTTTTCATTCTGCCAAATTCCTCCCCTCAAATGAAATAATTAGGTCGGTAAAATTGATTATTTTGGGCAAATAAATCCCCTTTTCTCTCGCCAGTTATGTCAAACAGAAAACAGAAAGAGAACTGATGGAAAGAATACATTTTATTACATATTATTTACTGACATGTATGTAAAAACATCGACTTTCTTGCAATATCTCAATCTGCGTGTGTGTGACCAGAGCAGCACGTTGCAGCCTCTTCCGCTCCACCATCTTTTGCTGAACCACCGCATTGTTAGCAGAGCCGTAAGCGTAGCTTTCTGTCTCTGCTGCTGGTCATGTTGGCTAACTTCTTATGATAACTTGTTAAAGGACCAGCTTTTGTAACGGTATTTTGTTTTCCAGTTGACAAAAGTGCAACATCAGGAGTGTGGCAGGGTGCAGGTGTCGTGCACACAACCCACGTACGGAGGCCTCATACTTTATGTGGGCGTCCTGAGTTTGAGTCCCGGCCCGTGGACCTTTTCCGCACGTCTCCCCTCTCTCTCAACCCCATTTCCTGTCAGCCTGCTTTCAAATAGGGGCCAGGAGTGCCGCAAAAAAGTGCCGCATCAAAGTGACCCAAACAAGGTGAAAGATGAAAGCACCCCCAGTGTTTGCACATTTCCTCTTGTGTCGTTTCTAATTCTTGACATTAATAGTCACACTCTTCCTCTAACGCCTAATTGTAGCGTAATCATTGTCGTAATAATAAATCAATAAATCTTAATCTGAGCAATAAAAATAATCCAGTTGCTTTTTAAAATTTGCGATGAAGATCGTTCTCTGGGGAGAAAATACATTTTCCTTCAGACAGAATAAAGAAAAAAAGAAACATACAAAATATTTTATTGATGTAAATCAACAAGGCGTGCCTTCACTTTTCAACTGCTACACATGAATTAAGAGTAAAATGTAAACCAGAAATATGAAATTTTCCTTTCAGCATATTTCTTGAACAGGGGGAACCACATATCTGATGCAATTAAAAAAATAACCCTAGAAACGCTGTTTTTACCTTTATGTATAATACTTACTGTTTACAGAGTGATGAATGAGTTCTTGTGTTATGCAACATGCTGCACGTGCTGTTTGTTATTCACAGTATTACAAGCAAGTATCAGCCCTAGGAATACAAAAGTCCATTTACTCCCAAACAAATCCCAGTGAACCGCCTTCGTGCTGTATACAAGCTGACATCAGGCCTGTAATCTCGCTGTCTGTTGAGGAGACCTGTGGCCGTCTAATGACCCAAACAGGCGTCATGCATGCAATTGCTCAGCATGGTGCAATAGCAGCAATGACAGTGTCTTTCAATGTCTCTTTATACATGTTATGCAAAATGAGAGGGACTCCTGGGATCCTACTACTGCGACTGGACTCTGCTGGGTGTCCAGTAAGCAGCACGAAGATAAACAAAGCTATGATTTAACTTAGTTACGATTAAACTTGTATTAGTTTTTGATCTAAGATTTACTGTAAATCCAACAGGAGATTCAAACAACACAGATTTTTTTTTGTTTTTTTTACAACTTTATGATCAAAAGATTTGGTGGCATTGAAAAGGAGCATTTAACTTGCTCTAAAAATATATGTGACAGAAAATGAAATGCAGTTTTTAAGAATAATTATATGGAGCTCTGAAGGACTGGCAGTTTCTGGAAGACTGGTGCCGTGACTTCAACTTGAACTTTAGAAAGTACATTTATTCCTGTAATCGATCAGAATACGTGCCAGAAAGTCATCTAACAGTCTTTCTGACATTATTTATCGTATTCATTCTTCACCTAATAAATAATGTGGTTTATTATATGTATTTTTAATTGCCTTGGAATTCTTGCATTTATTACTTTCATTTTTTTCCCCCTTTTCTGTCTCTCCTCCGATGGATTCGCTAAGCTTGTGTACACCTACATTTGGACTGTGGAAAAGTGTGTGGTGGGAGTGACTGATGGGTTCAAGTTTAGGCTGGACTTAAAGAAATGATCAGCAATGAGTTCGGTTTTCAAGAGGTCTATCTTGAAAGCACCTGTGTAAATTAAGTAAAACAGAATAAAATTAAAACGACGGGTCAGTCATTGTCACGCTAACAGATAAAGTCAGGTACAGGTCCCTATGTGCTATGATGTTTATATAGTGGATAGTAGGTAAATAAGGACATAATCTCTTATTGAGAACATATAATGAAACAAAACGATGTTTCTCGTGTCCACCTACATCCAGGTCCTCCTTAAAAGCCCCTAAGGTAAAAAAGCTGTTGAGAGGGGACCTGCATCAGTCTCATCTCCTGATGTACAAGACGTAGAAGTACTTTATTTCATAGCATAGCCTTCATGCTTTATCCACTGATGGGTGAAGGCAGTCCCCAACTCATTACTGTTTCAAGTTTCGGTTCAGACAAGTACCACAGCACCAAGGCGTTTAGACGCTGCAGAGGCTCCAGCGACGTTGTGTATACAGAAGGATGTTAGCTGATCGCCCAAACCACTCAGATTCAGAAAATATGTTAGAGAGCCACTAAAGAAAAACCTGAACACAGGGTTCTCTTACTTGCAAGTGCAAAAGCTGTGTCGATACTTGAAGGTTTAATGAATATGTATTGTTTTGCAAAAAGCAAATAGCATTGGAAAACAGATTTTTTTTTTTTTGTCTACAAGTAAATGACAATGTAGACGGTGAAATAGTGACATACTTGACCCTGGACACAACACCCACATGGAAGTATCGTGCTGTGGGGAACCTTTTTTCAGCAGGGACAGGGAAGCTGTTGTGACGACCTAAAACAAAGTTGATCATGGAGAAAAACCTGCTCCAGGGTTAAAAAGACTTGAAACCGGCTGCAGAGGTTCTCCTTCAAGCAGAAAAAAAAAACATACAACACGTAGGCCTACATGGAAGTTGGTTTTAAATGGTTTAGATCCAAACATATTCATAGGTTAGGTCAGTCGAAGTCCAGACCTAAACGGAATGAAGAATACATTGTTGCTCCTGTGCATGATTGAAAATAAAACTTTACAGAAATTTTACATGTTATTGAATGCCATTAATTGCCAACTAAAAACACAAAAGCATAAAAATGGAAGCTAAATTCCCATATCCTTTTTGCAAATGCTGGATTTCCCCTGTTAGCCACAAAAAAATGTTATACAAGAGAGTATCAGTGGTAACACTGACTCCTGCCAAAGTCAGTATTGATGAGAATAGCTTTGTTTTAATGAACAAAATACTAGCAAATTTCTGGCAACTGATGCTACAGTCATATCCATTTACCTTTTTGGGAACCACCATTGTTGACTTTTACAATGCCTAAAACCTGCCTGTGATGCATGCTGAACCGCTGTTGCTTGGCACAAAAATACCTGAACAGCAAGAAGGGTGTTGAGGCTGTCATGCTCTTGCAATACTCTCAGAAACTGAACTGCTTCAACAACAAAACAAAACAAAAATCTTGAGTTTTAAGCAAATAAACACATTTTTAAAACTTAAAGAAATGGGCCACCAGAGAAGTTGATCTTTGTTCTTTTTTAGCTCGGTTATGCTGGAGCAAAGTAAAACAGTAAAAAATACTTTACCTCACTGTTCCTGTCTGTGATGCAATATAAATAACAATTGAAACTAGATTTAGTTGTTTTTGATACTACACAGTGTCCATAATACCCATTGTGTCTTTACAGCGTTAAAGATGAAATATTTAAAATTTTAAAAGCAGAGATTTTAAGACTTGCAACTACTTTACTAAGTTTATGGGAGGATCTCAAATGTGATATTAAAATCACAGATTCTTGTGATGATAAAATTAGGCCATAATAAATAATTTCCAAACTTCCTCCAGATGTAATGTGGTATTTGTTCTTAATAATTCAACGGAAAAACATTTTTTTGAGGGGAAAATCAAAAAGAGGTATAGCCCAGTTGCACATGTTTACACATTCTTGACATAATACTTTGTTAAAGCTAATCTTGATTCACTTTTAGCATTCAGTCTTCTTTGGTAGGAATCTGTCAGCATGTCATATCTTGATAATATTTCCCTGCTCCGCCTTGCAAAAGTTCTCCAAATATACAACATTGCAGCCCTGTTTTGTTGACCCCACAGATATTCTGTTGGATTTAATTCTGGACTCTGGCTTGGCCACTATAAAACTTTTATTTTCTCAGTTGTTTGTTGATTCATAACTTCATAACTTCTTTCACCTTAACAGAAAAGTTCCATCTGCAGAAAAGTAAACCCTGATCATGATGCTGCCACTACCATTTTAAACAGTGAGTTTGGTGCTCTTTCGCAAACATGCTGTTTTGTATTTGTGCCAAAAGGTTCCAGTTTGGTTTTATGAGGTCTAACACGGGAGAATGTTTTAAAGTCTGGGTATTTTCTTTGAAAAATGTTAAAAAATATTGCAATCCCTTCACCGCATTTTCCTTAATTCAAAAAGATGAAGAACACTACAGCTTTTGGCTGTCCTGTCAGGAAAATCATGAAAGGACAGCTAAACCTTTTTCAGGTTAATCCCATTCACTGTAGTAATTGTGAACTCAAGAAGACTGAGCGCTAAACCACAATCAGAACGTACTTTAACAAAGTCCTGGTAAGGGTGCTGACATTTATGCAACCAGGTTATTACAATTTTTATTCCTTGAGGTAGTTCATTAAAGTTGTTTTTTGTGTTTAAAAAATCTGGCATTTTAACAGGATGTGCAAACCTTTGAGAGCCACTGTAAATTGAAAGTGAATGTGTTCAGGGGACAAAACAGCCCTCAGTTATCAGTTCAATTTTTTCTTTTATTATTTAGAAAAAAAACCAATTGTTTCGTTACTTTTTGCTGGTTTATGAGTAATATTTTTGTCACGCATTGTAATCTCTGACCTTACGTTCACTTATATCCAGTAGTTCCAGCAGACCACCCTACCCTCTGCCCCCGCCGACTCAGATTTATTTAGTCAGTGCCCCCAGACCCTGACAGCAGCTGTTGCTGAGGTTTGGGTGGAAGCTCATTACTTCTTGGTGGAGCCTTGCCAGAAAAGAAGGAAGGGTTTTTTAAAGGGAGTAAATTGAGGTTTTCTCTTTTGGGTTTCTTTATTTTGTACGGGCAAATCCAGCTCCATGCATGGTGTGATCTGTTCCATGTGTCGTGTGTGTGCCACCAGCAGTCAGCTCTGCTTCTCTGTCACCCTGGAAATAATTTCCGCTCTCTTCATTTAATGAACTTCCCTCCTTAATGCAACGTATTAGCCAGAATTTACATCTGGAGTTTTTGATCCTAATTTCTCAGAATTCAGACATTTGAAAATTCTTAACCAATTTGACATTTTACTATTCCCTTATCACCTCAATAAACAGCTCATTGTCAACTCATACTTATAAATTTTATACTATAGGTTTTTCTTCTTGCAAAACACAACCTAGTGAATGCCTCTGCTAAAATTGGGATTTTTTCCCCCCCTGTCTGTATTACATTTCTCTTCTCCCTCAGATATCCACTCCAGTTCTGTGGTCTGCCACTCACAAGACAAAGCCTCCATCTTTTCCAGCTCCTTTGCTCCTAACAGACGATTGTTCAAAGCTTTATGTTAGATCGTTTCGAGCCATAACGATGTGGTTTTGGAGGGCTGGAACAATCGTTTATTTATGACAGACACATTGCACTGCAGGAGGGGGATAAGATCTTCAAGTGGGTCAAAAGAGTACATTTGTCTCTACGTTTCAGTCGGGTGACTGAGAGTATCAGATGTCCCCGACAACTGAGAGATGGTGTGGGGAAGCAGTGAAGTGTTCTTGACTGTTCTGATTTATAGGTTTGTGCTCAAGAACAAGAGGGAATGTGATGAAAATAAGCAATAAACAACATTAGAAGAAAAGGAGTTGATGCTAAAATCCACATTTTGCTTGATAGGATGTGTAAGGTTCACACCTGGATGTGGCACGAGCTTAAACTGGAAAAAGTACTTGGACAAACCGTGGAAGGAGTGGGGAAACCGTATACAGAAATAGAATTACATTATAGGTAAGTAAAATAAGCAGGTTGTACCTAAAGGGGACTTGCTTTCTTCTAACCTAAAACCCCTGAAATCAAAACAAAAAGGCCAACCCGCACCATATGTGAGCAAGAGGAAGCTCAAGTCTTCTCCACTTTAGACCACCCAATGCTTCTCCCACATACGCTGCTGAAAACACTGAGACTGTGCAGGACTGTGTAAACCAACAGTTACTTGCTTCTCAAAATCTCGGCGTTGAGTTCGAATGTTTTCGACTCATCTATTCTTTTATTACCAAGAGAAAGACCAAACCGCACAAGCAAAACAGACCAATTAAAGGTCCGGGGAGTTTGCTGGACAAAAGTTGGGCTTTAATTCTGAAAGCCGATTCGCTTTTGTTCCACTTTTTCAGGTGAGTCTGGGACAAACGTATTCTACTGGACAGCAAATGTAGAAATTCTCCCAAAGCCTTTGGTGCTTTGACTGAAAATAAAGAAGAAACTCTTCCTTCCCCCCACTTGCCTGAAGCCACAGTATGTGGTCTACTGTGTTGCTGCTCTAAAAATGGCAGGCGGGCGGCCTCGGGAGAAGCCCAGAACAGCCTACACCGTAATGGCCGTGTGGGTGTGGCCCCTCGTAGATGGCTTTTGAGGGGGCCCCTCCCGGACGCCCGCACCCCTTGCCAGCGCCCAAGGGCTCCAGGCTGCCTGACCAAAGACACCGCGATGTGGCCCACGCTGAACCCAGGCCGAGCCGGGCTAGAGTGGGCTGGGCTGGGCTGGGCCAGGGAAAGGATACGCTTCCCTCAGGTCCCTGCACTCCTGCCCTCTGCTGGGGTCGGAGAGGAAACAAAGCATCAGACAAACCTTCGGACAAGACCGAAAGTTAGAAAATTACAAAGCAGGGACAAAGTTAGGGACACGTTGGGTTAGTTGGAAAAAAAAAATATCCCAAGCTCTGAACGTCACTCATTGCTGTTCAATCCATTATGTGAGAAAAGGAGAGAATTATACAATAACTCTACCAAGACATAAAGTCCTCCTAAATTGGCAGGCTGGGTACGGACAGCATTAATCAGAAAACAAGCCAAGAAACTCCTGGTAACTCTGAAGGAGCTACAGACATACACGACTCAGGTGAGAGACATGAAAAGTATTAGTCCTGCATCACACGTATGTAGTGGTAAAAATATTGAAAACCATGTTTTATGTTACTTACACTTAAAGTGCTCAGTTTGGATATTTTTAAGCAATGTTCTATTTAATTTGTATTGGTAATAGTCCCTTTCCCTGGAGTAGACACGTCCTATCAGTTGGTTGAAAATTAGTCTTCAAAAAATTGTGAAAGATTACTTAGCTAGTCAGATGCACACTACATGTTAGCAATTTAAACAACTTAAAGGGAAAATGTTCATAACAGAGGAATATAGTGCTACTGTAGCAAATATGAATTGTTATCATTGGTCAATCAACACCAGTGATTCTATGGGAGCTTATGTTGTTTGAGCCTGCCGGCTGTGTCAGTCCACCAGATCAGCTGCATCTCATCTGGCCCCTCCAGAGCGTGGCAAACTTTGGGATTTTGGAGACGTTGTGCAGCTCGACAGTCCCTGTGGTTCCTTGGTCTTATAGTAGTTTATAATGTATCCAACAACGTACATCAGCTCAGCTACCTCCACTGTCAAAAGGTAGTTGCCTTTTCCTCAACCATCATTATGCAACAGGTAAGGTAACTTTTATAATTTCACAGAACTTCCTATCAAAAAAATTAACTGGTGCCCCCAAAATTCAAAAAATAAAAAACAAAAATATATATCCAAATTAAATCAGATGCTTCTCTTGGACCCTTTGGAGTATGAGCAAAAGCTTTGTGTCTCTGTAACGGTAACACTTTTTATTTTCTAACTATGAAGTCCAGTATGGTGTTCTGGTAACCAGTTTTTTAGTTATTGAAGTTGGAACACACCCAAATTGTCAATTTTTTTGTTCTTGTTTTCTAGTTTCTTTCTTCGAAATGCAGCTGCAGGCTGATACAAGGAGGTTCTAGCTGAAAAATGAGGGAACCAAAAGAGACAACTCTTTTGTGTGACAGGTTCAAATTCGAATGTAATATAATAACAAATAATTATTCCAGACCTGTTTTTCTGTAGGCATGTCAAGGCGCGCTCCAAAACTTTCCTGATAAATTATCAAAAAAACACTCCTGTGACCAACTCCACTTCTTCTTCTGTTGCTATTTGAGTCTTCTCTGAAGCTTTATACATATTTCCTGGTAAAAATGTATGTCTAATATGCGTGATTTTTACACACAAGGATGCACCGAGAGTGCAGCAACCGGATGAGCTTTACACATACATCTATGTGACGGTAGTTTCACTGGCTGCAATCTCCACATGTCGCAATAAGCGTCTAAGCCGACTGGTCCGAGTAACGTACCTCAAAACAGGAGGAGGGAAGGTTTTGAGAACTGAGCTATGGTGAATGACATTAGCTCTGGAGAAACTGTGGATCAACACAGTTGGTCAAAAGAGGTGTCAATCAAAGGTGGAGGACCTAGATGACCATCTTGGAGCAAGAGTTTTTAAAATAGAAGTCCATGGCAGGAACTAGATGGCTTCCTAGTCAAAAATACGTTCTGACGGTCACCGGTGACCCGTTGTCAGATAAGGGGTTGACCCTTTAAGAATGATACATTACTTTGTCAAAGTTTAGCACAAAAATATCCCAATAAAATAGATATAAGTTTATGATTTTTTTTAACGGTTATTAATATTTTGCCAAGTCACTTTATATGAGGCCTAATAAAACACACACATACACAAAAGATCTTTGCCATGCTAGGAGACTGTGGCTCAGTGGCAGGAGTAGCTGTCTTACAATCTGAAAGTTGCAGGTTCAAGACCTGCACACACAAATTTTCATGTACAAGGGTGACCTCTACCATATTATTATAGAATTAAAGCATTGCAAAATGTTCTGTGTGTAAATGTGTTTTTAAAATCTAAAACATGTCCAAGAGTAGCCATACTTCTTTTTTTTACCATCATTAAAGCTGTAGTTGGTCATCCTGCTCAGAAACCATTTCACCCATTTTGTTATAAATGGGTGAAATGGTCCTTTCAACCTGACAGTAGTCAATGCATTATGTATTCAGAAAAAGGAGTTATAAATTAGATCACCGTGAAAGCTGCAGGCCTGTAAAAACTCCGACCAATCCCGTCGTTCGGTCCAAATGGAAAGAACCAATCAGATGCCTTCATGTCTCATCTTGCCTCTTTCCCTTCTGTCCCTCAAATTCCGGTGGTATCGCCTTATCTAATGGTTGTCAATCCTTCAGACGCGCTCTCGTAACACCAATGTGCTACGTAACATATGTAACATGCAGCTACCTTTCAGAGCCTGCTAGTTTTTGTTATTTTTTAAAGCGACTAGTGAGAAATCTAGTGACTTTTTTCTGTGTTTTTGGCTATTTCACGTGAAAGCACCAATCAATCTGCAGTGAGAGTCTTGAGGGAGCAGCGAGCGTTGCCGTGAATGAGCGCTGTCTGTCTCACAGACACACTGCAGCTGCTCCCTGGTTCCGAAAGCCCTGCGCTTGCAGTCAGGGCAAAGAGAGCAGAGAGGAGAGAGACCCACTCTGCTTTGTTTTCATATAGAAAATGTGTAAAATGTCGAACGTGTGCACAAAGCTGCCGGTGATTCTGCCTTGGATTACAAGGCGGGATATAAACATAATGTAAATATAGGTTATAATCAAGTTTTTTTTCTCTCTGAAACTGTTGCACTAAAGGAATTCTGCGACTTTGATTCATGTGCAGCTTGAATCCTTTATCACGCTCATTCACTGTGCCTGTGGTAACTGTCTTTTTGGTAAAATTTGATGTATGTAATGTGGGTTCAGGCAATGTATAAAAATTCATAAATTTTTCCTAAAGTTTATTTGTATTTCCAGGCATACTTAGATTGTTTTTAATTTAAAAAAAGGGTTTTGCCAAAGGATGATTCTCTTTCCTACAGCCTGGATCACAAGTACATGAAAAATTTTTAAATATGCAACTTACACGATGACATCATCTAGCGACTTTTAGGACACCCAATAGTGACTTTCCTCGCTGAGGAGTTGGCAACAGTGGCTCGTTCCTCGTTAGTCTCCGCATGCTTGTTGCGCCTGCGCACTTTGTGTGTTTATGTATCCGGTTAGCTTAGCGGTTAGCCGTTCATTGTAGCTCTGCTGCTCTCACCGTACTCTTTGAAAATGGCTGACAGTCGAAGAAGCAAACCGTGTACAAGTTTATGAGAAGAAGAGGCCTCAGTAGAAGGAAATAAAACTAGAGTGGATTTGGGAGATTTTGTTCACGAGATCCCCCTGAGGAATCGTCTTGCAAATGCGCAGTTATACAAAAAGGGACTTACTACGTTTCTTACTTGCATTTCCGGAAATATCGCAGACTCAACCTTTAAGGCCTGACTTCAAGAGTTCACTGCAATAAATTAATCAGCTTGAATATGGCCACCCTCTGTTACATAGCAACAAGTTTTTTTTTTATGAGCACACATCTTAAAATGTGTCAATAATTCAAAATTTGAATTCATAATGCGCTGTTTTGAGTTTGCCTCCTGTTTAGAGCAACTCTGATACCACCATTTAACATACAGCATAAGGAATGAGTGATTAACTATAATATAGGGGACAATATGCAGAGCACAGACAGATTATGCAGTTGATGGTAGGTGCCTGACGCCAAAAAATGAGAGAACGAAAGCAGCCGGCGAACTTTTTGCTGGCATTTCCACTGTTTTAATGTGGTTAACTAAAGGCTGTAATCCTTAAGGAGATCTTTTGGCAGGTCAAACAAACAGTACGACTCCATGTACACATCCTGTTTAGCAGAAGTCTGTCATTGTCTGACATCAACAGAAGTTGAAGGAACATTGTCCATCTCAGCTCAGTTTTTCCAATTTAAAGCCCTGTAATACACACACAACAAACTGAAGCGACATTCAGTCTAAGTTCAGCTTCAGATCAAGGTAAATTCAAATCCTCCTTCTTCTACGGTTGATAAACAATAAAGATGGCTAACATCGCATTGAACTGAGAGTTTTTTTTTTTTTTTGTGTGTGTGTGAAAGAAATGAGAAATCTGACGGTCACCCTGGCCTGAACAGTGATAGTAAGTGACAGGGTGAAGCCAGCCAGCCAACCTCTGGTTTGAATCAGGGGAATGGGACAGCAAGGGGCTTGCTCTCGGTAGGTTGGCTTTTATTGCTTCTCCCCTTTTGGTTTTAAACAGATCTGCCTGTTTGTGGAAGTGTGGCCGGCGGTTGGCTCCTCAGCTGGCAAGGCAGCGGCGTTTAATTGCTCTTTGTTGTGGTGGGTGGTGGGAGGGTGGGGGGGGGGGGGCCCTGTGGTTGTTGCTGCACAATGGTGCTTTGGCCTGCCAGCGCACATACACATGCACACGTTTAAACACAAACTGATGTTCACGCACGCACACCTACACATTTTTTTTCTTCAGTCCACAGATGGAAAGCCAGATGCACGTTTGTTGCCAAATAGGTGCATCGCGTTTCCTGAGCTTAAAGTCCTGAGTGTCCTCTGCTTTGAGGACTGTAGAATCAGATAGACGACTGCTTAATGGTGTAATAGAGCTGGTTAATAACAGAGCAGTTTAAAGTGTTTGAGGAAATAAAGGAAGAATTACAAGGAGGATGAACAGAAGCAGCATGGTTTGTATATTTGTGCTGCGCTTAGAACGGGTAAGCATATAATTATCACATTTAGGAGAACAGCTTCTGAATAATGCGTCACAGGGAGTGCAGCGGTGGATCTACAGATCCTCCTTTATTCAGGCCCGCACAGATGCATGTAATAAAACAGTTTGATAAACAGTGTACTTTGTCGTGTTTGAATGATGTGTATGTTTTTTTTTTCTGATGCTACTTTCCTCTCCTTGTTATGTTGGATCAGCTCAGAACGTTATTCAGAATACTGAACTTCTAAGCCCTGTTTACTCCGCTTGCAGCCTCTGCACGTGTGTTTATCCAAATCCAACGTATTCTTTTTTTTTTTTTATCTCTCTCTCCCTGCTCCCTGTCACGGTGGCTTTTGTGCACGGCTGTGGCGGGTTTTGTGTATTTTCGTGTAATTTACTCCTACAATTGGAGGAATGATGTGTGCTCCTCGGCTCTTCTCCCCCGGCACCACTTCCCCCTCCTCCTCCCTCCCAGCGAGGTTCTTTTCCATTGATGCAGTTACTGTAAAGTGTTCCCTCTGCCTCCATTGCTGACCACATCAACTTGGCCAATCACTGATGACTCATTATACACACATAAACAGAACAAAGCACAAACAGTCATCCCAGGGTTAGAACGGCACAGGAGAGACTCTCTTTCTCTCTCTCTTTCTCTCTCTCCCTCATTCTCTGCTACCTGTACGACTTATTTTCCACTTCATCTCCTCCGCTTTTTCTTTTCTTCTTTTTTTATTCCTCTGTCAGGGTGTCTCTGTTACATGTACCAAGAATGCACGCAGGCACGCACGCACGCACGCAGAGCAAGCAGGACGGCACTGTAATTTTTGGAAATGAAATGGAAACTGGCACCAATTAGGGGAAACCAATAAAGCAACCTCAGTCCTATATGTCTGCCAAGTGGCAGAGGGGATTCAACTGGAGAATATACAGTTACTGCCGTGAAGGCTGTTAGGTTATCATCCTGATTGCATCATCCAGAGTGCTCTGCTCCTATCCCCCCTTTCACAGAAGCGCATCGAGTAAAACCGAGTTCCTACGCTCCCCTACAACACAACCTGATTCCGCTGGTTTGACAGTCTTTCATTAGAAAAGCCAACATTTACATTCACCGACAGCACAACTATGCGCAGAGCAGACTGAAGTTGTTTTTTGTTCAGTTAATTACTCACTAACTGCAACCCTAATAGCCGCCGGGATTATTTGGACCCTGCAGAATGCTGCGTCGGAGAGGGAAGAAGACAGCAGATGGGGACAACGTAGGTTTAATTCTGCTTCTGGCATAAAGATGCAGTAATGGGGTAATGATGCTGCGGCCCTCTGGGGCTGATGTGGTGTTGAAAGAGAGAAAAAGAGAAAGGAAAGAGAGAAGGAGACCTGAGCTTTGGGTGAACCACTAAATGCTGCCACATTCATCCACAGCAGTGACGCCATGCCACACGCCAGTCACACAATTAGGCACACAGAACATATGAGCAAACTCGCTCTCTTTTTTGAAAACTCTTTCTTCCTCAGTTTTACAAGAGGGCATGAAAACACCCACATAGGCAGTTGTTACAAAAGCTTGTCAAAGCTTCAAAACTGAATGTTGGTACCTTGAAAGCAAATGAAGTGATATCAGACTGAGATATAATACAAAAAATAAACCAATCTCTCCATATGCACTGAAAAATGTGTTAAATCAAACAGAATTAAAATACCACTGTCACGACTTGATAGTATGACCATCATGCACTGCCTTTTTTGAGACCTTTCAATAGCTGCTCACCCTTTTTTCACAACTTGGCCTTAAAGCTAAAGAGACCAATCTACTAACCCGCCTAAACTTTTATTAATCTTGTTTAGACTTTAGACAGCTTTATTTGTCATTTTGTATGCACAAAGTGCGTACAGAACAAAATTTCGGTTGCATACAGCTTGAAAAATCACAGTAAATTGCACTAATTTTCAGGATAAAGATGCAGCAGCAATTTATGTAAACTATTGAAATGTAAACAATGTAAAACAATGTAAACAATGCAGAGGAAATGGTATGTAAATAAGATATCATATGCCCATTCCTATTTCTTTTTGTATTTTTTTTGTATCCTTTTTGATCCATTGTATATATAAAGATTCACTGTATACAATTGAATGCACCTTTCCTACTCTGCACCTTCTTGTATGAACCGATGTGGCAAGTGAATTTCTCCATTGTGAGATCAATAAAGCCTATCTTATCTTATCTTATCTGAAATAGACAGTGTGCTATTCACGGTATCCAGGAGAGTATTATTAAAACCGTGTAATATACGAATGTGGTACAGAGTCCAGAGTTTTAGGTGTAATACGTTTTCTTATGTAAATTATAATTTACATTGAACACAGAACGTGTAGCAAAACAAGGCATTGAGCCTAGTGTTTAGAAACTGCAAAGTGTGTGTGTAAATCTGTTCTAATGTTCCTTGGAATGAGTGTAAGTATGTTTTTTTTGTCCTAGAACTGAACATTTCAGAATCTGCTTATCCATTGAGATTTTCAGACACAACCATCTTTTGAATTTGCAGACAATGGTCCAAAAAAAGAGACAACCTCCAGTGAGCCACAGCTGTATGGATAAAAAAGGCATTGTTGATGCCAGGGGTCAGAGCAGAACTAGAAGTCTCTTTTAAATTAATGGCAAAGCGGTTTATAGTTATAGTTATAACTACTCCCTATAAACACGGCGAGGAGAATATCATCTCTGAAAGCACAACATGTTGGACCTCAAAGCAGATGAGCTACAGCTGCAGAAGACAATACCAGATGCCTCTCATTCAGGTCATTTCAGAGCAGGAAGCTTCCTCGTATCAACAGTTCAGCCTGGTCGTGGTGGTGCAATGGTATGCGGGATGTTTTCTTGAGACGCTGCAGCCTATTGCTATTGACTATGTCCATCTTTTTATGAGCACAGTGTACCAAAACAAAACATGACCCTCTGTTCACTGTACACCAACAGTACACGTTTACCACGCTGTGGAATGGAAGATTCACATCATGGATGTACGGCTGACAAATTTGCAGCAGCTGTGTAAACATGCAAATATAGACCAAAATCTTCAAGACATTGTTTAATGTGTGCCAAAAAAAAGAATTAAAGTAGTTCTGAATGCAAAGTGATCTTAAGAAAGCAAAAAAGAACGTTACTGATGTGTATATTATGCTTGTATGCAGCTTCATCAGAATCAGCTTTATGGGCCAAGATTGTGTGTACAAACAAGGCTTTGGATTCAAGTGCTCAGTGTAAAGACATTTAGTATAACTATGTAAGCTTTAGAGGAAATAGAAATAGGGATAAAATGAGGAGTATGTGCATTTATCTGCTGGACCTTCTTCTGTCTATGTGTGAAGACCAGCTCTGGTCCAAAAGCAATGCCAGTTTATTTGTGTAGAGCATTTCAGTAACAAGACAATTCAAAGTGCTGTACATGAACAGGACATGAGAGAAGAAAACACACAGAGGAAGTACATTGCAGTGGAATAATGGCAGTAGGTCAAGAGAATTTCTACTACGAACTTAATCTAATGACTTTTCAGTGAACTACAACAGTTTAAATTGAAAGTTAACATTCAAAGGCAACTTTAAACACAATAGGGTTTTTCACCTCGACTTAAAGGAACTCAGGCTTTCAGCACTTTTACAACCTTCTGGGAGTTTGTTCCAGATAAGTGGAGCATAAGAACTAAATGCTGCTTTTCCATGTCTGGTATTGAGTTTGCAGTGTAGACTGGGCCCAGAAGACCTGAGTGGTCTGGATGGTTTATACTCTGATAACAAGTCTGTGATGTGTTTAGGTGCTAAGCCATTCAGTGATTTATAGACAGACGTATTTTAAAGTCTATTCTCTGAGGTACAAGGAGCCAGTGTAAGGACTTTAGAGCCGGGGTGATGTGCTCCAGAGGGTGGATCCTGGATCCTGTGCTCGTTACTGCTTCAAAGTCATGTCTAAGGTTTTTACATTTTCCAATGCTTTATTTTCACAGCAGTAGTCTGAATAAATCCCCTCAGTCTTGTACACAGATGAATATGTAACATGCAGCAAGCAACACAGAGCTTTGCAAACATTCAGCACACAGCAGCGTTGTTCAGACTTATGCGCAGTCACAAACTACATCCCTCACAATGATTCATTTGTCCTCTGAAACATTTTAAACATTTCACATTATCACAAGTTATTTTAGTCTGGAGAGTATTTAAAGAAAAACAGCCCTCTGCATATCCTTTGAATCCCCCACATGTTATGATCTTTATTTTCTTCATTCCCCCTTTTATGCATCCCTATGGCTTGGTACCATCCAATGTTTCCTTTTTCTTCTCTTTTCCTCCTTCCTCCTTCCTCATCCTCATTTCTCTCTGACAGTCTTTACCACCCCCTCTGTCTCCCTCCGACAGTCTTTCTTGCCTCTCTGTCTCCCTCTCCTCACAGTTGGACTCATGTGGGACTGATTGAGCTTAAGGATCCAGCCCTCATCAAAGGAAGAGTGTGGTCGAATGCAAGCAAGCCACTGAGACTCCAATCTCTCCCCGGTTAATCAGCCTCCCCTCTCCCTCTTTCTTCTTCTTCCTCCTCCTCCTCCTCCTCCTCCCCTTCCCCACTCTCCGGCAGGAGCATCCATCCAGCAACAAGCTCATACAACACAACTAACCCCCTTCCTTTTCATTACTGCGTGTTTCCTTCCGTCCTCCATGTACACAAATCAGTAAGCTTTCGCCCTCTCTCTGGTTGTTCAACTCATCCACTGCTAACATTTCTTCTTCCTCCTCCTCTTTCCTATCCTCTCCCTCTCTGCCTCGCGCTCCAGTTTCTGTACCCGCCGTCGGCCGCAGTCCCTCTTCGGGCTCAGATCCAAACCAAGACTGCCGTCTTTCTCGGTGTCCGGCCCCCTATTCCTGTAACTTCTGCTTTTCCAGCCATCACTCCCCCATCAGACTAATATGTGTGCTCTCCCTGGTGCTCTGGATGCTAACTTTGTTCAGCAAAACTACTCCGAGGAACTTTTGTTAAATCTGTATCAGGAAGCTGATATTAGTTTGTTATTAAGTCAGGCCATCTGCTTTGGAGGTCGGCCTTCAGTCAGCAGCTTAACAGACATGTTGCTTATTGGTTTTCAATAATAGTTTTTATGCAGCAATACCTCAATAGGAGTGATGTGGTGGTTGGCACCTCCCTAGTTTCTATGTCGTCACTGTTAGCTTTTTTTTAATTTCTGCTACTGTAAACATTTACAAACTGGTGAATTGGATTGTTTTTGTGACCATTAGTGAAGAAGGAGTGCAATAGCCTGCCTTTGACCCAACTGGCCCGTGGTGCTCAGCAACAGGTGCAGGAGGGGCAGCAGAAGCACTGTGTGACTCCATACTCCATACAGGTGAAGAAAAATGGGCATCGCATTAAAAGGATTTAAATATTTGAGTGGTATAATGTGGTATAAATGTGTTCAAAGCAGCAACTTTTAAACTTTTTAAAACCTTGATACACCTCAATACCAGCAACCGGCCCATGAGGGATACATTTTCTCCTGTTACATTTTAAGAGCAAACTGTTCAAAATGTCCATGCACACCTTTTAATATTTTATTAGCAAAACATTTCGTACAATTTCGACATTTTCAGAAATAAAATTACAAATTCAGAAATAACAGCAAAATCTGTGTTTGAAAAGGATAAAATCACTTGATTGTTTTGTTGTTGTGTTCTAGCAAAACGATCTCAACGTAAAGTCTGCGAAAAGTCATCAAAATAAAAGAAACATAAAAACTATTTAGATTTGTAAAATTTTAACTTTTGTTTTCACTTCTTGATAACGTTTGATAAAAACGGTTAATGAAAAAAAGATGAATCTTGCTTTCAGAACTGCGGGCTTCCCCAGGATTCACTTAAATACACACAATAATACGTTGATTGTTCTTTTTTCAGATCAAAATTACAAGCTGATAGTCTAGGTTTTTAAGTGTATCTGCTAGATTCAGGGTTGAAATACAAGTAATGATGTTTAAGATTTGACAAAGTGTCTTCACATTGGCTTGGTTATAATCCCGAGCCGCTCGCTAACCGGCATGGCTGTCTCGGCCTGTTCACCATACTCTGTGCCTGAAATGATGCATCTTGATCAAACCTAACCAGACACTATGTCATCTTCATTCTTGGCTGTGGTTCATTTATCATTATGGAGAAAAACATTTGACTCACACTGCTGCTGGCTGGTTCTGGGCACCAAAGTCGCACAGTTCAAGCCAGTTCGACTCTCGTTTGGAAAACATCTTTGGCGGAGCAGTTCATCCAGTTGATTGGTAGCCTACCACTGCAGAAGTGAGTGAGGTCAGTGTGAATATTATTTGTTTTAAAATAAGTAAGAACATTTAAAACAAAAACTGTATTTCACAGGATGTTTAACTTAAGCCTATGTCCAACTATTCTCCAATTCATACTCAAATGTAAACAAGTCTTATTCGGTTTTTAATCTTTCACAGAGGTACTTTGTGTGTACACAACTAAATTGAAACATAAAGCCAATACATGATGCCAGACATCCATTCAGTCATCTGCATGTGTTTACCCTCTGCTGCTTGCCATTTTTTCTTGCGTAAATACTACATGCTAGTCACTGCCCATGTATCATCACCTTCGCACTCCGCCTCACACCATCTCTGGCCCATCTCCAGTCTTTGTTGTGTGCGGTTGTCTGGATGAGGCAGAGGGTGGCGGTGGTGCTGCAGAAGAGGGGGGGGGGGGGGGGGGGGGCGACCGGCACTCAGACCACTGCATATGTTTTCAATTCCCCCTCACAGACCTCGCCTCTCCTCATTTGGCCTCCTCTTGCCCTCCCATTTATCTTCCCTTCTCCTCTCTGGATCTTTCTTTCTCTTTATGTCCACCAAATTGCCCATTAGGCTTTCTGTTTGTCCTGCCTGCCTGTCTGTGGCATGGCAGACAGTAAAACTAGCTCAGTGTGAGCCAAAAATGCCACAGAGAACCGTTTAATACTTTTTATACAAACACGTTTGCCAACTAAGTCTGCTTCATGCAGAATCATGCACGGTTTGTTGCCCCTAATGGAACTGAATAAACACACCGTATGCCTCATTGCAATAATGCGCCGTCGAATCTAGAAAGAAAACAACCCACCTGGTGAAAGGATGCTACACCATGTGCCACACTGAAGAAATACAGTAGTTTCTGAGAGTCTGACATGCGATACGTTCTTAGGCCAAACTACTCCACAGAAACAGCAACATGCCATTCCTTGGAAAGGTTTGAAGGTTCATTGGCCAAACGCGGGATTGTCAGGGGTGCGTTCACATCAGAGCAGGAATCTAAAACTGTTAACCACAACACTGTTTAGGACTAAATACCTGATGTCAGTTTTTCCACAGGGTTTATGAACTCTTAGAGTTGGAGATTGTTAATTCAGGTTCCCATGTATATATCAACCGGTGTAACCCGGGGCTCCGCACTCGGTGCAGATCTCTTTTTAATGTGCATCAATGATTTACCTATTTTGTGGGAACAATTGGGTATTTTAATGTATGCAGACTGTAGATTTATTTTATTTTTGGTGAAATCATGGCATAATCTCTCAAAAATAGTCTGAATGTTCTTTAAAAGCTACAGACTTCAATCCGGTTAAGATGCTGTGTCCTGACCTTTGCAGGCCCCTTCAACGTGGCTGGGTTTCAAAACCTCTACACAGTGATAAAAGATAAAATTTCATTATCTAAAACATTTAAGTGTGACAAAAGCAAAACAAAAACAGAAGCACCTTGTCATCTCAACCATGTGCTATCCCATTTAAACAAATACATTGAAAATAAGAGTCTGACGTGGCTTTTGGTTTCCACCATCTTGTACAGCACGCCCAGTGTCTTGGATTTCAGTGTTTTCTTTTTCGCATTTTTAAAGAGAGGTTTGAAAAAAAAAACAATGAAGCTCCTGTTTTAAGAAAAAGTGACAGATCAGCTTCACACAGCTTCAGTCCAAAACAGCAACCAAAGCAAAGCCGAGATGATGCGGTCAATTACCTGGCTAAACATTGCCGCTGCTTTCTGTAATAAAGAGAGAAAACATGGAAAACCAAGTGCTCTCTCTCTCTCGGGGCAGGTCATTAAATCTATCCGGCAGTAAATTCACTTAAAAAAGAGGGGAAAAAAAGGAAAAAGAAAGAAGTGACGATATTCTTCACTGAAGCGGTGAAACGTCATGGTCATAAAAATCGCTGACAGAAATGGCGAGAGAAAATGCAGATTATATATATGGTACATGTGTTTGACTTATGCTTGATTTAAAATGATTTACAACACGTAGGTGGTTGTATTTATGTATGCCATGTATCTATAGGTGAGGGAAATAAACCAAGGGAGCAGTCGAGTCATGCCCCGAAACTGTGGTTGACATGAGACATGGTGAAATGATGGAAAAGAGG